>NC_083869.1:41545681-41848712 GCF_032452875.1 Bos javanicus | reverse complement strand
AAAAACACCAATACAGTATACTAACGCATATATATGGAATTTAGAAAGATGGTAACAATAACCCTGTGTACGAGACAGCAAAAGAGACACTGATGTATAGAACAGACTTATGGACTCTGTGGGAGAGGGAGAGGGTGGGAAGATTTGGGAGAATGGCATTGAAACATGTAAAACATCATGTATGAAACGAGTTGCCAGTCCAGGTTCGATGCACGATGCTGGATGCTTGGGGCTAGTGCACTGGGACGACCCAGAGGGATGGTATGGGGAGGGAGGAGGGAGGAGGGTTCAGGATGGGGAACACATGTATACCTGTGGTGGATTCATTTTGATATTTGGCAAAACTAATACAATTATGTAAAGTTTAAAAATAAAATAAAATTTAAAAAAATAAATAAAAAAAGAAAATAAAATTCAAAATAAAATAAAATGCCAAAAAAAAATAAATAAAATAAAATAAATTGACTAATTAAAAAAAATTTTTTTTAAAGTGCCTCCTTACAAGATTGCCTTCAGAATGAATATAAAGTGATTGGATTACTTTCTGCCACAGAGTGACTGCTTAACAAATGCACTTTATTATTATTATGATACTGTATTGATTAGTAGAATAACAACATCCACTTAATTTCTTAGCCTGAAACCTGACTCTTTATCAACATTACTCACCTCAGCCTTGGGTAGTGACACCTCAGGCCTGAGTTTAGTTCTCACTTTCCTAAGACTTCACAGTTTAGCTTTTGGTACTCCCCCTAAGGCTCCATTTATTTTTGGAAAACGAATTAGATCCATTTCTTATGGTTACATTTCCTTAACTGCCAAATTCCATGTAGTTATTTGCGGTTCAAGGTAAAAGCCCAGTCACGTGGAATTGACACTGACTAGGCTATCACTTCAGAAACGGGAAAGAAGCAGTAAAGTAGGCAGTGAGGATGGGTAAACAACTGGGGGACCACAGAGAAACCTGACACATGATTTTCACAGAAACAAAAGATTGGCGTGGTCCTTAGAAGTTTCTACTCTGACATACATTGTGAGAGATGGAAAAAAAAAATGACCATAAATTCTTCCCTTCCCATCAAAAGTCAATCTAATTTTCCACCTCTTGAATCTAGACTGGTCTTATAACTTTGCCTTTGTGGCATAAGTGACATAGAGTAAGTTGTGAACTTAGAATTAAGGAGAACTGAATACTTCCTCTCTCCCTCCAGAAAAAAGAGATGGCTTGCCATGCAAGGAGGAGCCAGTTCTAGCCCACTGGATTCTCTGAAAGACACATGGAGAGATGCCTTATTATCCCCCTGCCTCCACAGTCAAAATCATCATCAGCCAGCAGCCCCCACCAACCTAGCAGCTCCTCACAAATACAAGAGGGAACTTGAACCTGAAAAGAAAGGAAGGGGAAAAGTCCAGCTAAACCCAGAGAGATTACTTACTGTCTCACAGTTGTGAGCCAAGCAATCGGTTACTGGTTTAGGCACTAATTCCAGGATGATTTGTGCTGGAGCAAAAACTGCTGCACTTAGCAATGTATGAATCACCTCTCGGACATCCTCCACCAGCAGCCAACTAGCTTTTGCATTCAAAAAGAGATTCCATTCCTGTCCCCATATTCACTTTCATGACTGAGGAGACTTTATTGTCTCAATAATTAGCTTTGCTCAACCTTTAAAGTCCTTAAAAAATGTTAAATGCATTAATTGAGGTTTCCCTATAACAGATTTTTCCCCATAGGAGATTGCTGGCTAGATGGCAACAGTTGTGTTTTGGCCCAGTTTGGGAATATCGAGCTGGGAGATCACTGAGCTAGCAGGATTTAACTCCACTGCCCGCTGTGGGTTTTGTGCTATTTTCCTGACGGTCTCCTCCCTCCACCCCTGTTGTATTCCATCTCCAACCTCTAAATAAGAACTTTATTGTCCTTCCTTGTACCACCTGTGGTGTTGGGTGGTAGAAGCACAGTAACATATGTAAATCACAAAATTTGTGTGTGTTTTATGGGGTACGAAATTCCATTATGCAGCTTTTAAAGTGTCATTGTCCAGTATTCATTTTGATGTCTGACTTCACTTTAACCCTATTTTTTAGGCTTAACTGAATTCAAAGCTTGTTTCTCTGTTGTATTTGTTTGCTTTCTCGCCAAGTATTATGGATCTGTTTTCTGAATCCAGTTTTTCTTTTTCTGACACTCTCTAGCTGTGTCATCCTTTTGTGTCAAAAACCCAGTAGTCTTACTAAGCCAGATGTGTGCTTGTCCAACCTGTTCAGCCCATTTTGAATCATTACTATTTCCTCATCCCTGTCTTCCTGTTATGCTTTAGATGTTCTCAAACGTTGCCTTGCCTCCAGCTTTTTTGGAGCGGCACTCTGAATTATGTCTATGGCATTTGTTTTATCTTTTGTGGGGGGTAAATGATCATTTATTTTATGGATTTCTGTGATGGACCTAGTGAGGATTCTGCCAGCCATAGTTCTCTCTATCCATCCATCAGCTAATTGTACAACCTTTTCTTAAAAATGCAATTTCACTGCCATCACTGTTCTGCACACTCTGACCCATTATAATAATGAAAGAAAATTAAGCTGCACTCTGAAATATGAAAAAAAAAACCTAAGAGCAGCATGATGAAATGAAATGGTTATGTCTATAGCCTGAAATTTAAATGTTGGGCAAATTCTTTGTCTGTAGGGAGTTTTTATGTGAAACTCTTATAGAATAAATATAAAAGATAAAGACTACAGTTAAATAGAAGTGTTGAATTGACTCTGCAGACCTGTGCCTTACACATCATGTTTATGCAATTGTGTTTTTAAGTCAATGTCTTTATTCATCTGAAAATATCACCCAGATGCTTTATCCCATCTACAAAGGATTCACATTTGAGCACTGCTCAGTGGGTTGCTATAAAAGTTTCAATCCCTTTATAACCATCAGAGAAAACTAACTGGGGGTCTAAAAAGTGAAATACTCTCAATCATTTACCTTTCAATAATTATTTTTTGATGTGAAAAGCGTTTAAAATTCACTATCCTTGAGCTGCAAATAGCATAAGCTAAAAATCACACAGGTTATATATTGAATGGAGTACAATGAAAAGTACATTGAGCAAATAGAGGTGTGAAACTGTTTCCTATCTTTACAGAATTCAAATGATAACAGAATACTTATTTGTAAGCAAGCAATGTTCCATTGAGAGACAAAGAAATAATTTGTAACTCATAATTATAGAAAGGTAATTTAAATTTTTTATCTCATTGAGTAAAATATAAATTTTCAATTAACCTCAGTTCTGAGAGCATTAATAATACAATCTCTTTGTTAGCAAGAAGACATTTAACCTGACTGTATAATTCATTAACATATTTTTCAATATCACTTCTCCTGTGGGAAATCAGCAAAATGTGATGATTATGGAGGAGTGGCCTTAAAGGTTCAAGGGATAACATAACATTTCCAGTAATTCCACTAAGGCTATGTGAATAGTGTGATAGCAATTAGAAAGTACAGCAAAGTAATATCCTAGAAAAGACTACCTTGGGCCCAATGAAATCAGATCTCACCTAAAATGTTTTCTCATGATGTGTTTTAGAAATTAACTTTTAATCCATTTTCTTCTGACTATTAAGGATTATTATCTTACCTTTTTTATGTACATTTTCATTTTTATATTTTCTGCAAAAATATAAGTGGAAATTTTGTAGCTCCTAGATTATTTAATTCAATGCCCCTTATTTTACATATAAGAAATAGAATCCCATTCAGCTGGGGTGATTTTCCTAGTCTACTGCTTTTTTCTTCTTGAGTGGGTAAAATCAGTAAATTAATCGAAGCTCTATTTATCTATTTACTCCATTCACTAAATGCCTTTGTCAAGTTTGTTATTATATTAGGTTCTGGAAATACAAGAATGGGCATGTTCTTTACATAATCCGATCAATTGTTGGATATAAACAAATAGTTTTCATATAATCATTTCCTCTATAACCTTCAATTTAAACAAACCCAAAAACACAACTATACATTATTTAAAAATAGAAAAAAAAAATTGTTCTCTGTATAAGCTTAAAATATTTAGAAAAGAGAAAAAAAATGTTGAACTTATGTTAGAAAGCACTATGTGTATCACACCAAGTCCCTTCAGGCTCATTTGTGCTCTATAAAGACTCTCATACCAAATAACTTGAAAGGATAAGTTTTCCTAATAAAGTTAAGGTTGAGGGTACAAAAATCAGTTTCATAAAGTGATGTGGACTACTGTGACAAGATCATCCTGTAAATGGACCAAGACTTGACATTCTCATCGGTTTTACTCGGAACAGGTAGGAATAGCCATAGACCTAGGATTCCATCACCCATGTTCTTTCCTGTTAGATAGTCAATATGTGTAATTAGATTGATCGGCTGGCAAAACAGTCTTATTTACTACACTGAGGGAACTATCGCTATAAAAAGGAACCCCTTTTGTACCCAAATCTTCTGAAGGAAGTCTTCAATGAAAAGAATGAGTATTTTTCTCTAGAGAAAACTGATCTAGTATAGTCTTGGTGAAGAGATCTAGACCCCTGTCCATTACTGTAAAGTCAGTGCTACAGACAGTCATCAAATGCTTTTATCCTTTCTACTAGAGTACTTAAGAAATAACATCAATAAGAACTAAAGTCTGTTGATGTGTTCCTGTGATTAATCTTAATTAATAATACATGAAATATTTCCTGATTGTGTGCACATACATCATTTAACATTAATTTATGCCAAAGCCATTAGGAAGAATTTTGCAGCATATCACAGCCAAGGTTAGTCTTTTCTTTATTTTTTTTTTCTTCCCTACCCATCAAAAAGTGTCCCAGTTACCAAGAATGAACTAATGATACTTATTTTTTGAAAGTATGGCTCCTGCCTTCTTCAAAAAAAAAAAAAAGATTTCAAAAATTGTGTCTTTGTCTAAATACATAGTTTAGAAAGTACTGCATAATAATTTGTATATATGTGTGTATGCCTGTCTCTCTCTATATAAATATATATACAAATTATATATATATATAACAGAATTCAATCATGAACCCCATGCCTGTCATACATGCATAGCTTCAGACAAAAGTCATACTAGGTTCATATACTAAAAACAGGAATATGATTCTGACTACCAGAACCTTGTAGGAAGACTCGGTAAACCAACTGACATCTCTTCTTTTTGGCTAATAGGATGACAAGTACAATGAATTAAGCTGTTAAAGCAAATTCAAATCTGCTCCAAATCAATACTAATTTTCAAAATTTGTTATATAATATCAAGACTTCTGAGCAGGGTTAATCAAGTGAAAATTATCAGGGGCAAATCACGGTGATCTGTAAAGGACATAGGGAGATGGAAACATAGGACACAGCAAACAAGGGCAGATGGAAAGAGACTGCGGTGAACAGTGACCAACGTGTGAAAGGAAGTTACCAGGGAGGAAAGGAGGAGAGAATAGTTACACAAGAAAAGGAAGGCCAAACTGAGGTCAAACAGTCATACGTGAGTCACTTCCTAGATGTCACTAAAGGTGCAGGAACCCTAAACTGGGTCAAATATTGAAAGCAAGCATGTGGGGACTGATTAGTTTGGATTATGGGTGATGTACATAAAGAAATTGTGTGGAGTACTCTTTCCCTGATGTCTTGTTGGAAACTGAGAAGAATGAATTTCATTGCCACTATCTTTTAGCTTCAATTATCGAGGTACCACAGGTACTGTGGTATCTTTCTTAAATCCTAGGTATCCATAACCAAATTACATAATAGAATCCAAAGTTAATTTGGTCTGCAAATAGAATTTATGACTATATTTTTGGAGGACTCATAATAAAGTAATGAAGAGTACAGGTCGGAACATCCACCTTTAGAATCAGACTCCAATCAGTTATTAGTTATATTACTTTCAGAAGGAAATATTGCCTTTTCATATTCAGCTTTTTTATATATAAAATTAAGAAAATTTTATCACAAAGATTTGAAAAGATTAAATGAACCAGTAAGGTGATTTCACCACAAAGGTTGGAACATAGTGAAATCTTAATAAACGATTGCTGTTGTTGTTATTTATTAGTGGTGTAACCTCTAGTTTTAGAGGTTACCATTAAAAATACACATTAAGAAAATTAAAGACAGAAAGAATCCTAAAAGAATGGAAGGCAACATGTTGCAATTCAAAGAGAAACATATCAATTAAATAAAGTGTTTGAAGGCAATTAAAATGAAGAAATGAACTTTGTTTTTTAATTGAAATTTCCACAGTGGGGTAGAAATAGAATTTGCTTTATATAGTTTGGAAAGTTCCTGGTTTTGAAACAAGGGACGCCTAAATGAATAAAGAGATAAAACACCAATGATGCAAATCTAAGCAAGAGCATTCTGCTTACTGGCAGGCAACAAAGGAGTTCAAGACTTTAAGAACCTTCATAGATGCAAAGAAACGGAAATTAACCATATCAGACCTCTCCACCCAGAATCTGAATGTGGCTCCTGGAAATAGAGAAACAGAAAAATAGCAGAAATTCCCTGGTGGTCCAGTAGTTAGGACTCTGCTCACTGCTAAAGACTGAGGTTCAATATCTGGCTGAGGAACTAATATCCCACAAGCTGCACACACACACACACACACACAAAAAGAAAGAGAATCTTAAGAAGTTAAAAGAAAGTTAAGGAAAGGAATGGATAATGTAGACAAAAGGTCCAGAAATGAGTCATCCAACAGAAAGCATGAATCTGTTAGCCACTAGTTACACACAGCTGGTTCCTTGTGTCCTCAACCAAGTAGTTAGTAAGCTTTCCTGATAACACTAGCTGGTTACCAGCAGATTGTGAAGGTTTACTCTTTGAACCCAAAGGTCAGCATTGTTTTTTTTTAACCTGATATGCAATTCCATTATTTATAATTTTAAGAGTAAAAAATAACAACGAAATTAACTGTTTTTCCAACCTGCATAGTTTGAAAAATAAAGTTTTCTGATTTCTATTGCAAATATGAATAATGCCAGTCCTGACTGCAAAACAATCTAGAGGCTATAACTTCTACTTTAATGAAAAAATAAGGCTGAGTTTTTAGGACCTTGTCATTTTCTCTATTGATAAAGCAAGAGCAGAAAGGGTAGAGATGATCCGGAAACATTTTTAAATGACAAGTGTGGATAAAAAATTGCTCAAAGTAGAATAATTATGGAACAAAAGCATTTAAGGATGAAAACATCTGTCATGGGAAATGGAAATACTGGGGGATAAAAAGAAAGTTCAATAGTAAAGCATGAAAATGTATGATAATAGAGTTTCTTATAATATTTTCTGAAATGTGATTGAATAAAAAATGAGAAATAGTAGCTTGTAGTAGTCAAAAGGCCAGTAATACAGATAGGGAAGACTGAGTTTGGGGAAAGAATGAATTTTGAAATGTGGATGTTTGGGTTTTTTTCCTCCTAGAATGAACTATTTGTGTCTGTCTCTTATGAATTCACTTTGATTACAAGAAAATTCAATGGGTAATAAGTTGTATAACACATGTGACAAAATATTTCTGGCTCTGATGAAAAATCTCACACATTTGCTACCACAGCATATTATTACTTCTTGATAAGAAGCCTACATGAATTTTTTGTCTGATATTTTTAATAAGAGCTTGTTTCCATAGGAGATTAGATGATAAAAAAAGCCAGTTTGCTCAGAAAAGCTGGTCACAACATAGAAATCCCTGCCAATACTGAGAAACTAGCACAGCCCTCCCTGGGTGGGTGGTTAACCAGTGCAGACTCTCTTTTTCTTAAGGAATCATGGGTCCTGCTCATGTGGAGTGAAAAAAATTCTTCTGTGAAGGACATTCAGTCAGATATTTCCCTGACATTACAATACTTCATGTTTTCATTGTGGAGTAAAAACTTACTGAGTTTTAACTTTGCAGTATTTTGCTAATCAGAGTCAAGGAGATGGATTGAGTTGGCCTAAAGTGGAGGCTACAGGAGCCAGAACCCTGAAGTCAGATTTGTCATCTTGACTCCTGTTTCCCTCATTCCTTTGTTGTTGGATGGTTCACAGTTAGTTGATTTCTCTGAACCTGAGTTTTCTCATTACTAAAATAGAGGTAACACATGATGCAATTATAGGAACAGGACTTGGGACAGAAGAAATGCTCAATAAATGTTGCCTATTTTCATTGTAACTTCAGTGTAACATCCAGTAAATTCCCCACAACTTTCTGGAAGCTAGTAAAAGATGAGGACAACTAGATGCTACAGGGCTACCATTTTCTTTCACTTCCCTTTAAGGGCAGATCTTGCTGTTTGGAATCAGTACTCAATTGATCAGGTGAATGTTCGATTGTGTTCTAGAATTGTAGAATATCTGGTGAAGACTTTAAAAGGCCGCCAAGTTTACCTTCTTGAGGGTTGTATTTAATTTATCCAAGGCCAATGTTTCCTTGGGGAACCCTAAATGCTTGAGACTGAGTTTCTTTCAGATAATATTGTGTCTAGTTGTATCGAAAAGGGACTTTGAGAGAGGTGACCTGGCACTGTTCAGAGAGCACACACTTATTAAACAGACCACGCTAAATCCTGCTTCCTTACTAGTAACTTAGGTTAAGGTTCACTGATAAGAGTTTCAGTTTCCTTAAGTGAAAGGAATTCGTAATACATATATGCCTGCAATTTGTGAAAACTATTTAAAAAGCAAGTATATAAGGACTATACAAAATTTGTATCCAGTCAGTGCCAGCTCTCAGGAAAGAAAGTCAATGACCTCTGTGTAATTATTACACCTTTGCCAACACTGTATCAATACCTCAGATAGCTCTTTTAGATCACTTGAATATTTTCCAGATCATGGAATTTGTCTCCTTTTTAATAAGGCCTTTTGGCTTTATTAATTTTGGGTTTGTGCTCCAGATATTTACTCATCCAACAATTATCTATTAAGCTACTACTATATACTAGACATTGTTTTAAATGCTAGTGATGCATTTAGTGAACAGGCTAGACACAGTTTCAGCTTTCATAGAGTTCAAATTTACTGGAGTAGATGAATAATTTACAAGTAAGAAAATAAATAGGACAGTTTCAAAGACAAAGTGCTGTTGAGAAAATAATGTTAAGAGCAATTAGAGGAGATAGCTGCTTTTGGTTGAATGGTTCAAGAAGACTTCTCAGTGAAAGTGGTGTTTAACTAATGAATAGGTGCCATCATACAGCAATCTGGGAGAGAATGTTTATGGCAGGAGACAAAGTGCAAAACCCTTAGATAAGGATGAGTTTGATATTTCTGAGGAAAAATAATAGAATTTGTCTTAGTTTTCTCAGTCTGCCATAAAAGAAAACTATAGACTGGGTGGCTTAAACACCAGAAATTTATTTTCTCACAGTTCGAGAGGCTGAGTGCTCTAAGATAAAGGTGTCAGCAAGATAGCTTCCATGCTGAGGCCTTTTTTCTCGGCTGGTGGCAGCGGCCATCTTGCCGTGTGCTCTAAACCTCTTTGTGGGTGCGTGGTGAGCTCTCCCCCTCTGTCTCTCTCTTCCTCTTCTTATAAAATCTGTAATATTATAATCCCTATTGGATTAGGACTCCACATTAATGACCTGCCTAACATTAATGATATTCTAAAGGCTGTATCTTCAGAACAGGCTTCCCTGGTACCTCAGTCGGTAAAGAATCTGCTTGCAATGCAAAAGACCCAGGTTTGATCCCTGGGTCAGAAATATCCCCTGGAGAAGGGAATGGCAGCCCACTCCAGTACTCTGGCCTGGAGAATCCCATGGACAGAGTAACCTGGCAAGCTACAGTCCATGAGGTCGCAATGAGTCAGATATGACTGAGTGACTAACACAGACATCTTTAGGATAGTCATATTTGAGGTTAGAGTGTGAACTTATGAATTGGGGGAGTCATCAGCCTGTAGCAGCTAGTGAGGCATAATTAGTGAGGGAGGGATTGATATAACATAGGTGGAGAGGTAGAAAGGGACTTGGTCATGTAGGGCCTTTTAGATTATTCTAAGAAGTTTGCTTTTATCCTAAGTGATGGGAACTCATTGGAGGATTTGTTAAGCATATTAAAGTCTGACTGACATTTTTGAAAAATTACTGTGGTGGCTCTGTAGAATATTGAAAGTACAGAGGAAAGAGAATAACCGAGAAAATCAGTGTGAAGGCTACTTTCATAAAGAACTGATGGTAGCTTCAACTGGCACAGTAAGAAGAAGGAGGGTGTAAGTGATCTGAATTAATATATGTCACAGGGGTAGTCAACAGGGTTTGGTAACTGGATGGAGAGGAGCAGTAGGAAAAACAAAAGTAAAGTTTTCTATACTAATTTAGTTATGATCTACTGGGTGGTTGGAGGTGCCATTTGCTAAGAAGGAGAGATTGGACAAAGATCAGTTTCAGGTTCGGGAGGGCTGAATCTGGAGTTTTGTCTTGGATATGTTGAGGTCCCTCCTAGGTATTCAAGTGTAAGTGTCAAATAGACAGTTGGACTCAATTCTTGCATTATTAAGATTAATGTTAACACTTTGAGTGTCACCTGCATATGTATAGCGTTTAAATCCATTGCACTCAATGAGATTACTTATGAGAAAGTTTAGATTAAAACAGAGTCTCAGAATTTAATCTCAGGACATAGCAATGCATTGAAGGCAAGCCTAAGAGGAGGCACCAAAGAGAATCTAGGGCTGTTGTTAAGATAGAAACAAGGCCAGAAAAGTGTGGTTTGTAGACTCTAAGAAAAGATTAGCTGGCAGAAAGAGAATAATCACTTGCCTGGAATGCTGCTGAGAACATAAAGTGAGGGCAAATAGTGACTATTATATTTGGTAGTGGGCTAGTGGGCAACTAACCTTGCTTACTTTCAGTGCAGTGCTATTGTAGGAAATCTTCTGAGAAGACTGAAGATGGAATGGGAAGTGTGGGATTGCAAACAGAATCTAGACCCATTTTTCAAACCGAGTCACCTTAGAATCACCTGTTGAACTCCAGAAATTTCCAGTACCTGATCTCAGACCAGACTAATCTCAAATCAATCATAAAAGAGCCTCTGGGAGGGAGATGGAGGACCTTGGAAGTATTTTTAGGAGCTGTATTTTTAAAGAATTCCCAGATAATTCTAATATGCTGCCAGCACTGTGAATTACCTTTATCAAAAAATGTTTTTGGAGTTGTTCTTTTGTGTGTGTGAGAGAGCAGAAAGTTGACAGTGTGGCAAGAAAGTATTTGTTTTTGTTATTATTTTAGTTTTGACTATTTTTTTAATCAGAAATACTGGAGGATATTTAAGTATTCATGAGAAGATCTAGTAAAGAGGGACAAATTGATGATTCAGGGTAAAGATAAATAATAGCAAGAGCACAGTCCTTGAGGAGGCCAGAGGGGACAGGAATTGTATAATTTCAAGTATCTTATCTTCTCTTAGCAGGAGTAGATATTTTCATTCCTATCACTGGAGGAATGCATTTACTCGATTTGTAGCTCTAGTCTGATCCCGAGTGGGGAAAAGGCATGAAACAAGTCCTTAATTTAAAAAACAAAATGCTTTCTCAAAAGCAATTTTAAAAGCTGTCTGAAATTTTAATATCTTTTAAAAAATAATTTTAAAAGATAGCTTTCATACATATTAGTTCTTTGGATAAATATTAATTTACCATAGAAACATTAATCTTTTGGGGTCTTTATGATCAAGAGCCTGGGTATAAAACATAAACATTCATCTATCCCATACTTAGTTAAAAAGGACTGAACAATTTATTCAGTACAAAGTTTTTCAGAGTTTAAGAGCATATGCTTGAGCTTCTACTTCACCCAGACAAACACATAAAACAAGAATGAAAATCCATTTGCTAAAATCAAATTTGATAAATTAGGAAAGAAGAGGTGCTTTCATCAAAATTGGCAGATACAATAGGCTACTTTTTGGTCCAGACATCTTTGTAAAGATTCGGAAGATTAATGGCTTTATAAAAAACAAATAAGCCTTTTTTCAGTTTATAAAAAAATTACTTGGATTTATATAAACTGGATGGTTTGATTCAAAATTTCCAAGAGTCATCAAATTGAGTGAGGCTTTATTGTCACAATAACTTGGTTTGTTTAGGGAGGAGAATAGAATTTGCTCAAACTAATAATCTTTTTTTTTTTTTAATTTATTCCTTTATTTCTCATGTGTTCCCCATCCCAAACTAATAATCTTGAAATTTCATCTCAAGATCTTAGGGTACGGAAGAATTCACCATCTCCTCTGAAGCCCTATTAAGAAGAGGTTATTGCAAAATTCATGCAAATATCTATTCACAAATGTATTTTTCACAGTGTCATTTGTAATAATGTTCAAGATAAGATCTGACAACAGTAGGGATCTGAGTATCTAAATGATGTTATATTTGATAGATTATCATGCAGACATTGAAATATTTACAGTGTATTTTATTAGGAAATTTCCTTGGAAACAAAATAAAATAAAACCAAAAATGCAAAATACCATAGATTTTCAGCTAGATGAAAAGCATATAGATGATAAATACTAAAAAGAAATATGATAAAATATTTCTCATTTTGTTCACTTTGGGTAGTGGGATTCTTGATTATTATGACTTCATTCTTTCTTTTCTGTATATTTTCTTTATATCCTTTCTTTCCATAGATTCCACTAAAACTTGGCACAATGAATATACATTTCTCCATGTTAAAAAAAGGTAATGACTTTTATAAGTGGAATCAAATCATAAAAATATTATGAATCAAATCATAAAAATGTTATAAAGAGTCACACGTTTTATTCCTTTTCAATGTTAAAATAAAAGAGTCTATCATTCATATAAACATTAATATATGTCTAAAAATATCTTAGAGCTTTTTTAAAGAATACTATTTCTAGGAACTAAGATAAACTAAAATTGAATTTTAGTTTTAAAAAGTCAAAACATTTAGTTTTAAAAAGTATTTTAATGCCAAAATCAATTAGCGCCATGAAAACATTATGAAAAATGAATACTGTGCAAAAAGAATTCCTCAGTTTATGATAGACCTTCACCAATTATAATTTATTACCAGATGCTAGTGCTGAGACTAAGACATCTGGCATAATACATGAGAAAACATACTAATTAAAAAGGGAAAAAATCATTGAATTAGCTATTTTAGTAGTCAAACTAAACACAGGAATGACATGACAAAATTGAAGTTGTATTATATGTAAGTCCTCACAATTTAAATTGAGACTTGAATCTGAATAACACCAGAATATTTCTGCCCCTTTCTTTGATTCTATCTACATCTGTATAATTCAAAGCCTAAATGGTATTATAAAAATCATTTAATCCAGTTACTTCCTCCCAATTTACTAAAAAATAATGTCCCAAAAGTCATATTCCTTGTTGAAGATCACAAAGATAATAAGAGATAGAACAGAGCTTCCTCATTAGATTTATTTTTCTTCAAAATCTTATATAAAAACAATACCTATTTTGTATTTTATTTATTGAAGTACAGTTGACTTACAATATTATGTTAGTTTCAGGTATACAATGTAGTGATTTGATATTTTTATAGAAAACATACCATACAAAGTTATTATAAAATATTGACTGTATCCCCTGTATGGTATATTACATCCTATTGCTTATTTATAACTGGTATTCTGTACCTCTTAATCCTTTTCATTTATTTTGTGCTTCTTCCCACCTCTTTTTCCTCTGATAACTATTAGTTTGTTCTCTGTATCTGAGTCTCTTTCTGTTTTATTATATTTTTTGTTTTGTTTTTTATTTTCCATATGTAAGTGAAAATACATGGTATTTTCCTTTCTATGTCTGACTTATTTCACTAGGCATGATATCCTTCAGTTCTTTCCATGTTGTCACAAATGGCAAGATTTCATTCTTTTTTATGGCTGAGTAGTATTCTGTTGTATATGTATGTGTGTGTGTGTGTGTGTGTGTATACACACACCACATCTTCTTTATATATTCATCTGTCAGTGGGCACTTAGGTTTCTTCCATATTATGGCTGTTGTAAATAATGCTGCAGTGAACACAGGGGTACATATTTTTTCGTATAAGTGTTTTCATTTTCTTCAGATAAATACCCAGAGGTAGAATTCCTGGATCATGTGATAGTTCTAGTTTTAATTTTTTGAGGGTCCTTCATACTGATTTCCATAGTGTCTGCACAATTTACATTCCCAGCAACAGTGTACTACGGTTCAAGTTACAGTAATCAAAGAAGTGTTATATAGGGATGAAAGCAGACACATAGATCGATGGAACAAAACAGGGAGTCCAGAAATAAACCTACATATGTGGTTGATTAGTCTATGACAAAGGATTCAATAATACATACTGGGGGAAAGACAGTCTCTTCAATGATTAGTGTTGCGGAAACTGGACAGCTACCTGTAAAAGAATGAAACTAGAACATTTTCTTATACTGTATACATGCATAAAATCAAAATGGATTAAAGACTTAAGTGTAAGAAACCGTAAAACACCTAGAAGAAAACATAAGCAGTATGCTTTTTGACATCTGTCTTAGCAATAATTTTATAGTCTGTATCCTCAAGGAGGGGCAGCAAAAGGAAAAATAAATAAACAGGACCTAATTAAACTTAGAAGTTTTTGCACAGCAATGGAAACGGTACACAAAAATACAGTCTACAGACTGGGAGAAAATATTTACAAATAGTGTGACCAAAAAAGCTTAACTTCTAAAACATACAAGTAGCTCATACAGCTTAATATCAAAAAGTAAATAACCCTATCAAAATATGAGCAGAAGACCTAGACAGACATTTCCCCAGAGAAGACATACAGATATGGCCAACAGGCACATGAAAAGATTCAACTAATCATCAGGGAAATACAAATCAAAATCACAATGAGATAATGTCTCACACCTGTCGGAAAGACTGCCATCAAAAAGACAAGAAATACCTGCTTTTAAAATAAACAAGCATCCTGTGTTTAAATTTTTCAATTTAATTTTTTAAAGCTTGCTTTTTCTTACAAAATAGCTGAGTCAAAGACACAAAATTAGTTTTGAACACAAGAGTGGTAACATCAAATGCTTTTCCATCTTCAGTATAAATCTCACTTTGGCCTTGTAGTAGTGGTTTACAAGTGTGGTAGGAGCATTGCTTTGATGACTTTTAAGGATTTATAAATGGAGTGTGAGTAAGAACAAAGATATTCAGAGCCCTGTGTGATTTATGTATCAGTTGTTTTGTTTAAGTCAGATTTCATACACCCGAGTGCCATTTTTGGTCTCTTAAGTAGTGGGGTTATAGCAGTGTCCACTTAAGCTGCTGCTGCTGCTAAGTCGCTTCAGTCGTGTCCGACTCTGTGCGACCCCAGAGACGGCAGCTCACCAGGCTCTGCCATCCCTGGGATTCTCCAGGCAAGAACACTGGAGTGGGTTGCCATTTCCAGCTCCTCAAAACTTTTGGTGAGTTGCTCCTCCCAACTTGTCGGCTGAGACAGTTCACCAATTATATCAGAGTATTATCTTCATTTCTGGCCTCCTCCCCACTTTTCCTCTTTCCTTCTTCCTTAGTACTTGTGCAGGACAGAAATTTAGGCTCTGCTAGATGAAATCCTCCATTTTGCAAATTGGAATATTATTTAACTGTATTGTCATGAACCATCTAGATACATGGTGAAGCCCCAGTATTGGGCAAACAACAACCAAATAGTTTACCCAGATGTCTTCCTGCTAAAGAAAGAGCACTTACATACTATTAACACAGGGAAGTTGTTATAGTTGTTGCTTTTCAGGTCTTAATTCAGTATATTTATTGCCTTTCTGTCCTTAAATGTATATAGGAGATGGTTAAATCAGTTTTCAGTGAGACATGAACTGATGACTCTTGCTTATTAGTACAAGGAAAAGTGATGAGCAGTTAAAGCTGTTAGAAGCCATTACCAAAGATAAGGCACTAAATTAAAGCTTAACTGTAAATGTCAAAACTGAGTTAACAAACACAAGTGGAGGACCCAGTACTTAATTGTAATGCAATTCAGTGAACAGAGGGTGCTGTTGATGTCAATATCCTGGCTGCCCTGCCCTTGCACAGATTGCCACAGTTTCATTGCTTCAATTTATAAAAATAAGAACACCATCCCATTGCGTCTTTTAGAATTAAAGAAAATTGTGTTCTTTTATGCCAAATTCCATATTGAGATTTGAACTGTAAAAAAATACTCAGACTATAAATGGGAATGCCCTAAACCCATATTTTTTAAACTGCCCTAGCTTTTATTCTCTTTCAAAGAGCAGATGTGCATGCTCAGTCACATCTGAGTCTTTGAAACCCCATGGACTGTAGCCTGCCAGGGTCTCCTGTCCATGGGATTATTGGCAAGAATACTGGAGTGGGTTGCCATTTCCTCCTCCAGGGGACTTACCTACCCAGGGATCAAACCCCCATCTCGTGTGGCTCCTGTAGAGGCAGGCAGATTCTTTTACCACTAAGTCACCTGGGAAGCCCATCTTTCAAAGAGACAGAGAACTAAATAACCAATCTAATAGACTAATCTTGATTTAATTCACTTAATGATTAAATCTGATCAGTTCTTTAGAATACAATCATTCATTCCCTGGACAGTCAAGTGTAAGGATAATCTATGGATGTTCTCAGAGATAATGCTCAGGAATCTGGAAAGAAGGCAGAGGTGACCGTTTAACAGGCAGAAAAGTGAAAGTGTTAGTCACTCAGTCATGTCCGATTCCTTGTGACCCCATGAACTGTAGCCCACCAGGTTCCTCTGTCCATGGGATTTTCCAGGCAGGAATATTGGAGTGGGTAGCCATTTTCTTCATGGGATCTTCACAACCCAGGAATTGAACCCAGGTCTCCTGCACAGCAGGCAGATTCTTTACCATCTGAAACACAAGCGAAAGAAAGAGGCCATAAAGAAGGCAGCCATGCACGTGAGCCTCACCCTTCAGGAGAATCCTTTGCTCATTCCTCAAAGCCTAATTCAGAATGTCTTTTTCTGCTTATCTGAAGATTGCTCCAAAGAACTCTAATGTAAGGAAACAGATGTAACCACTAGCCTAAGGAATGTGTCACTGAGAAAGGGCAACAAGAATGTGGACAGTAATGCAGGAAGACAGACAAAATTGCAACCACCGAGAGCCTGGCTTCAGGGGTCAACAATTTATTTATTCTTTCCTTTCTCGTTCACCTCATAGGGGTCAAAACAACTTGACTTTGATAATGCAATTTTCAAACCACTTACAAAACAGGTAAATTGTGGTCTTTCTGATATGCTCTCAGGAGAGCAAGTGTTTTTTTCCCTAGCTATTTCCAGCTACTCTTTCAGCAGGAATGGCAAATCCAAACTGCATGCTCTGGAAGCAGTTTGAGTTTTAAAAGGGAAAGGCTTCCATCTACTGGATTCTTTGAGTAATAGTTTGAGAGTTCACAGTAGATTTTCTTTTGTTGTTGGTAATGCATAACCTGACATGTCTACTTAGAGGCTTCATAATTCTTTTAAATGGCATTTTATTTCAAGAATCGATTGGTTAATGAACACATTCAGATTTACAAAACATAAACCCCACTTTTATGTCCCACAAAGCAATCAAAAGGAATATATAACTTGCCTTGCTTTCATTTGGAAAAAGTGATACAGAGCAGTAGTATATTCAACAAAGTTTTATTTACTGAGAAAATACATTATAAAATAACTTTTCCTGCAATGTCAAGATGATTATAAAAAATGAGGTGTGTTTTTATACAGATGGTCACTTCACTTTTTTTCATTTCTAAAAATCATCTTTTCATGAGCAAATCTCATCTTCATTAAAGTGCCCCTACTCTGAAAAGGAAATGGCAACCTACTCCAGTATTCTTGCCTGAAGAACCCCATGGACAGAGGAGCTTGGTAGGCTACAGTCCACGGGGTCGCAAAGAGTCAGACATGACTGACTTCACTTTCACTCTGAGTTCAGTTAATGCTACTTAACGACATCATCTTGCTCATATGTTGCATTACCCAGTTAGACAATAGCAGGGTTCTTTTGGGGACCTATTTTGAAGCACACTAGAGGATATATATACAGTTTAAGATAATTTATGTACTACTTCTTTTCTGTAGTCTTTCACTGAGTCAGTACAAAGAGGTCATTTTTTTCCTCAGTAGAGTTGGATTCTTAAAAAGAATGTAAGTGTTTAAAGCTTTTATTTAAAACAAATTAATAGAATGCAGATGTGGGTGCAGCATAACTTTGGGGTGTCTGGTCTTATGTCACAATCATACTGAAGATCTTTTACAATGAATGAAAGTGAGCAAGAGTCGGCAGGTGAATATCTGTATATAACTATGGCCATTACATGTAAAATAAAATTTTAAAATCATGATAATTTTTTTACTTCAAACTCATAGATATCTAAGACAGATCTGTGGGTTTTTTATGATTGCATGAGGCTAGATTGAAGAAATAAAGCAGAAAAATCTTAAGTTGTGTCTCCTAAGCTACAACAAATGTCTAAGAATTCCCAGATGGATTCTCTATGGTTTTAACTAACTCCTTCCTGTCTAAATTAGTGAATATAATTTCACACCTAGAAAAGAATATATTTTGGTAAAGTAGAATTCTGTTAGGGTTGTGATAGACTTCATTCTGAAAACTCTTAGCACCACAATCTGGACTATACTAGAATGTGAGGACCTAACCAATCAAGATATGAAGTTGTTAAGTGTACCTGCAAGATTTCCTAAAGTAGGACTTTTGATGACAGTGCAATGATTTGCTGGGAATTAACAGGTGATGTAAACAGTTTATGTTTACATACATGTTAGCTTAAGTATATGTAACAGATATTAAATTATAAAATGATGTGATAATAGTTTCTCTTTAGTAAGGATCTGTTTTACCTTTGTGTATTTTCCTCATTTTGAGTTTTCTGGGTTCTGTTCATTATCTCTTTCTGTGACCAACCTTTTCATATATCTGTCACTCAAATGTTGATTGATTTTGGGAATTTTTTATTTTTTAAAGTAGAAGATTTCTTGGCATTTGATTGAGAGGTCATTTCTTTGCAGTTAGTCCACTAAAAAATCAAGTCCAGACCCTCTAAATTTAACAATAAAGGAAGAATCACTTTACAACCTTAGTCTGTACATTAACTTTAAATTATTTAAAGGAAATCTTATAAAGAAAATAAAAAGTCATATAGAAGTAGTTCATCTGACTTAAAAGTAATAGTTCATTCACGCATTCACATAACATTCATTATTTAATATACACCAGGCTTTCTTCTAGGTCCTGGGGATGTCGATGCACATGAAACAGACAAAAATCTTATTTTTATGAGCTTACCTTGTAGCCTGAAGACAAACAATAAATGAGATACATAAGTAGTACGTGTGATTATGATAGCAGCTAAAGGTATCAGTAGATAATGAAAGGGAACTAGGTGGAATGGTCATGCTATTTTAGATAGGGTAGTCAAGACAGGCCTCACAGAGAAACTGTAGTGATATGAGCATCCTGGCACAGTGGCCTCTTGCTGGAACAAAGCTCAGGGGTCTCTGAGGACACGTCAGCCTTTCAACATCCCTTTTTAGCTGACCTACCTCCTTGTGACCAGGTGCACATGAACCCCATAATCTGGGAGTACCCTTGAAGCCAAGTAGACTACTCAAATTTCAGATCCAAGGACCACCTCACCTCCAGTTTCCCGTCCAGGGAACTGACAGGGAGTACCAATTCTCTGTAAGAGAATCCTGTTCTTTGTTATCCAAAAGGCTGACAGAGATCAAAACAGGTTTCTCTGCTAACCTGATCAATGTTCAGATTAAAATTATTTGTTCCAAATGATACTGTACTCTTCTGGGGCTATATTATGAATGATCTGAGACATGTATTCTCTTGAGATAATCTAGAAGTGTGTATATAACTAATATTTTATGTTACAGAGAATGGCTTCTTCATGAACTTCCTTCTAATAAGAGAGCCTGACACTAACTCAAACCTCTACTTTGTAGACAATATCTTATTTTTTCACAATAATTCTATGAATTAATTACAATTATTATTTGCACTAAAACTTCCACAAGTAGTTTATTCAAGCTCATATGGCTAGTATGTGAAGGACTGGAATTCATACTCAGGTGGACCATTAACATATTCAGTACTTCAAAACTATCATTCAGCTTCTCTTTTGTAGATTCCTAATCTAATATAGTTTACACATGCATGAAAATTGTATTTCCTTTTTTATGTTAAACAGTGCAAGGGGCAGGTTGGTTGCAATGATTTCTTGTATTAGAAAGGTATTATTTAAAGTTCTGTATTACAAAATCAGAATTTTTCTCTGATTAACCATTGATATGTACCATTCTTTCATATCTTTACATTGTCTTACATAATTAAGAATCTTCTCTCTGCACTTAAAATTTGATAAATTTTGATTTTTAAAAGAATGATAAATGCCCAGTTTTATGAAGATTTATTATGCTATGGGACTATAATAGCAGCAGTAATTTCACAGAGCATGTAATATGTGGCTGGAAATATATAATGTATATTTAATAGATGATACCTAGCTCTTTTAAAGCAGAAAACAAAACTAAATCAGTAACATTTTTCTTTTGAAAACCACCTAAATTTCAGTCATTTGCCCATCTCAGTAGGACAGTTGAAAAAATCTGTATTTATGCATGATAATAAAACATATGTTGTATTGGCTAAGGACTAACAGAATGTCCTAATAAAATAAACCCACCATCTAAAATTCCATGTAGCTTTTCCTCCTTTTTAAAAAAGCTTTAAATTGGATTTTTATTAACAAGGTTTGAGAACATGTTCTTAATTTTTTGTTGATGTTACTATTAACCATCTTTAAGGGTAGAAACATGAGTTATGAAGCTATGAGTGAAGTTAAAACATTGCTTTAGTGCAAATAATTTTAAAGTAATTCATCTTTGGTCTATTAACATTGCCAATATTCTCCCACTTTTCAGTTTCTTAGAAGACTGTTGGATTCTCATATTTCTGAAAGAAACTTGAAATAGATATTAAATGTAAAAGCATACTGATGTGTTAATAACTACTAAATAGTATTTAATTACCTACTATTACTCAAGTCCTGTAGTGTCTTTATTCTGTAAATGTTGGAAACAGCTTGGTTTATTGTCAAACAGAAGTCTATAATTATACCATTTAATAACCATACAATTTTAATATTCTTAAAAATTTGTGAATTTGGTAATACGGCCTTGCAGAGTACTTCTTAACTCAGTAAAAACACTAGGTAAGAAGGAAAAAATACAAGATTGAGGACTACATAAAAAAGATTAAATGGATTAAGACTGGTGAGCCCTGTGAAACTATTAATAAAACAGTCCTAATGACTGTTATCTGAAGTAGCAAAAATCTTAATCCATGACTCAAATCACTAAAAATTGCTCTAAATTTTTTTCGAGCCAGCAGAAAGATGTAATTATATTTTAAAATATTTCTCACTCTTATCTAAAATTTCAAAAAGTGAAATGAGACTGTAATGTGTTATTAGATTATAAAATACTTGACTGCATAGTTTATATAAATGAACAAAAGGCATTTATAATTTTTTGACAATAGTTAAAATATCTGAACTCTCACTTTGTGCCAGTGTACTTTGCATACAATACCTCATTTTTTTCACAATAATTTGGTGAAATTACAATTATTATTTCCACTGAACCTTACACAAGTAAAGTAGTTTATTCAAGTTCATATGGCTAGTATGTGATGGACTGGAATTCATACTCAGGTGGATCATTAACACATTCAATACTGAAATTAGTAATTTAAATCTCTCTTGGTCTAGTTTTCAACCTAATACTTTTTAGACTACAGTATGACATTACAGAAAAATAATGATAGAATATCTTCCTTTATATATTTCCTAAATGGATCATGTATTGATACTTCCAAATTTTCAACTTTAAAAGACTTTTTGACAGTATATATTAAGAAGTAAATGATGATCTAAATAATTTCAAAATATTTAATCTTCTAGGAAATTTTTATAAAATGTTAGAGGACTTAATGCCATGTCAAAAAGAAGATACTTCAAACAGTCTGAAACGACTCAAAAGGGCAATAGACTAGTTATCTATTGATGTGTAAAAAATTACCACAAACCTAGTGGCTTAAAACCATACATATTTTATTATCTCACATGTCCTGTGGGTCAACAGTCTGGGTAAGGCCTAATGGGGTGCCCTACTCATGGCTACAGTCAACAAATCAGGGTTCTGTCTCATCTCAAGGCCCAAGCAGGGAAGGATCTGCCTCCAAGTTCACACGATTGTCAGAATTTAATTCCTGGAAGATGGTCAGAGAGAGAGGTGCAGTTCCTTGCTGGTTTTGCCAGCAGTTTCATGCCATGTGGTCTTCTCCATCTAGAGAGTGCATGTTGTAGCTTACAAGGCAGCTTAATTTACCAAAGCCAATAGGGAGAGAGACAATGGGAAATATGCTAGCAAGATATTAAGTTACAGTCTTAATGCAACACTGTCACCTTAGTGAAATCCCTTCACCTTTGTCTATTCTCTTGGTTAGAAGCAAGTCACAGATTCTTCCCATGCTCAAGGAAGAGGGATCACACAGTGGCCTGAATTACAGGAAGTATGGACAGTCAGGGCCATCTCAGAGGATGTTTGTCCCAGAAAATAATTATGAAATAAAGAAATGACTTACCCTTGGTAGTAGCCAAAGAAAAACAATTTCCCCCCCCTAAGTGTTCCTAAAAAATAAAACCAGATGGCATTTTGTGTAACACCAACCCAATTCACTGTCTCATCTCATCCATAATTCATTAACATTTTAGCTCAATGCTTTCTTCCTTGGAGAAGCCTCCTTACCTCTCCTCTCTTCTTTACGCCAGTGGATCAGCTGCCTATTCTGTGTTTTTATACCTTGACCATCTCTGAGAAACAATTTGTAGTTTACATTTGGTAATTTTCATTTGTGTAGGTTACCTGATTAACTACTGACTAAGTTATGAAGGAAGAAACTGTGATATAGTTTTTGTTCAACACTTTATTTCTATCACAGAGCACAGTATATAACATAGAGAGAGAAACAATGAAAACACACTGGATGAAGGAAAAAAAAAAAAAAAAAACCACTGAAGTGGAAGAGACATAGGTTCCAATGAGAGCTCTTTCATTTATCAGCTGTGCTACTTCATGTGAGTCCAGTTAGCTTTCTGGAAAGGTCAATGGAAGGTCAGTTCTACCTCAGTTATAATTTTGATGCAAACGTGTGGTTTTATGGGCTTCCCTTCTGGCTCAGCTGGCAAAGAATCTGCCTGCAATGCGGGAGACCTAGGTTCGATCCCTGGGTTGGGAAGATCCCCTGGAGAAGGAAAAGGCTACCCAGTCCAGGATTCTGGCCTGGAGAATTCCATGGATTGTATAGACCATGGGGTTGCAAAGAGTTGGACACGACTGAGCGACTTTCAGTCATGGTTTGTGGTTTTATACAATCGTAAATCAGTAAGTTTTTGCTGCATTTTTTTCCCCCCAGAGTTTTCAGGAACTACCACTTTTATTTTTTGATCAATGATTTTTGACGTTTTAACCTTTTCGCAACAATCAAAGGCAGAAGACAGGAGAAATAATGTGAGATACTTAAATCAACATTTGCAAGTTTATTTATAACTTAAGAAACACTCCTGATATTCTTCAGTTTGTATATTTGAATACCATAGCTATGATATGATTCAAAATGCTTTTCTTTCCCCTAGAAAAATCAAACCGTCACCAGGAAATAACTACATTAAACACATGCTATTCCTTTCAAAATGTTGGCATTCTTCCTTCTCCTGGAGCTGCCCATTTGGTCCCATTATGGTCCCAGAGGGTTTGTTGAATTAAATGGTAATATAGACTCAGATCGATGACATCCTAAGAAAAATACAAAACTCTGAAAAAGAGAGGCATGTTAGAATTCTCTGTGTTATAGAGTACTAGACTATAATGTAGAAGAATATTTTAAAATCACAATAGTACAGCTGACACACTCGGCCTGTTTTCATCATTACTGAATGTTGCCCTTCCTCAGTAACTGCTGAGAAATTCTCCTATTAAGCAGTGTTGTCTGGTTTGTGAACTGTATCCTATGTATGCAATAAACTTTGGTTTGCTTTCACTGTCAAGTCTTTGACACGGCTGGTGCTAGAAGAAGATAAATACTGCGTAGGAAATCCAAGAGCAATATGTTACTCTACCTTTCACCCGAATCATAAGTCAAACTCATGCTTATTGAAATTTTTGTCTTGGGTTGCTCCACAGTAAGAGTGCACAGTGTCCCAGAGGTAACTAATGATTCTCCTGTAGCCTTTTCAGCTCACTCATTTATAGTAGTTCAAAACAGAAGAGGGAAATTTGTTGACAGTGGAAGTTGAGAATATTTTTATAATTTTAATTTCAAAACAAAAATAGACATCTTCTTTTAGAACAATTTTTCTTCTTTTAATCTGAATTTCTACTGTTATTATTACTGTATCTTAAGTGAAAAACCGTAATTATGGAATTTGTGGTTTTTCTTGTGTGACATGTGTCAAAATCACCATAATGCACAAACCTGAGAGGAAAATGTAAAGTGCAGAGATGTGTGGAGCTTCAACTTCATTTTCCTAGTAATTTGGGGTTAGAAAAATGTTGGATAGAGGTCTTAAATGATACCTGCAGGAGTACTATTCTGAGAAGACTTAGAAGTGATGTATGCTATGCTTCTCACTGAAAGGGCATCAGATCAGATCAGTCACTCAGTCGTGTTTGACTCATTGCGACGTCATGAATCCCAGCACGCCAGGCCTCCCTGTCCATCACCAACTCCCGGAGTTCACTCAGACTCACGTCCATCAACTCAGTGATGCCATCCAGCCATCTCATCCTCTGTCGTCCCCTTCTCCTCCTGCCCTCAATCCCTCCCAGCATCAGAGTCTTTTCCAATGAGTCAACTCTTTGCATGAGGTGGCCAAAGTACTGGATTTTCAGCTTTAGCATCATTCCTTCCAAAGAAATCCCAGGGCTATTCTCCTTCAGAATGGACTGGTTGGATCTCCTTGCAGTCCAAGGGACTCTCAAGAGTCTTCTCCAACACCACAGTTCAAAACCATCAATTCTTCAGTGCTCAGCTTTCTTCACAGTCCAACTCTCACATCCATACTTGACCACAGGAAAAACCATAGCCTTGACTAGACGAACCTTTGTTGGCAAAGTAATATCTCTGCTTTTGAATATGCTATCTAGGTTGGTCATAACTTTCCTTCCAAGGAGTAAGCGTCTTTTAATTTCATGGCTGCAGTCACCATCTGTAGTGATTGTGGAGCCCAGAAAAATAAAGTCTGACACTGTTTCCACTGTTTCCCCATCTATTTGCCATGAAGTGATGGGACCAGATGCCATGATCTTCATTTTCTGAATGTTGAGCTTTAAGCCAACATTTTCACTCTCCTCTTTCACTTTCATCAAGAGGCTTTTGAGTTCCTCTTCACTTTCTGCCATAAGGGTGGTGTCATCTGCATATCTGAGGGTATTGATATTTCTCCCAGCAATCTTGATTCCAGCTTGTGTTTCTTCCAGTCCAGCATTTATCATGATATGCTCTGCATATAAGTTAAATAAACAGGGTGACAATATACAGCCTTGACGTACTCCTTTTCCTATTTGGAACCAGTCTGTTGTTCCATGTCCAGTTCTAACTGTTGCTTCCTGACCTGCATACAGGTTTCTCAAGAGGCAGGTCAGGTGGTCTGGTATGCCCATGTCTTTCAGAATTTTCACAGTTTATTGTGATCCACACAGTCAAAGGCTTTGGCATAGACAATAAAGCAGAAATAGATGTATTTCTGGAACTCTCTTGCTTTTTCCATGATCCAGCAGATGTTGGCAATTTGATCTCTGGTTCCTCTGCCTTTTCTAAAACCACCTTGAACATCAGGAAGTTCACGGTTCACATATTACTGAAGCCTGGCTTGGAGAATTTTGAGCATTACTTTACTAGCATGTGAGATGAGTGCAATTGTGCGGTAGTTTGAGCATTCTTTGGCATTGCCTTTCTTTGGGACTGGAATGAAAACTGACCTTTTTCAGTCCTGTGGCCACTGCTGAATTTTCCAAATTTGCTGGCATATTGAGTGCAGCACTTTCACAGCATCATCTTTCAGGATTTGGAATAGCTCAATTGGAATGCCATCACCTCCACTAGCTTTGTTCGTAGTGATGCTTTCTAAGGCCCACTTGACTTCACGTTCCAGGATGTCTGGCTCTAGGTGAGTGATCACACCATCGTGATTATCTGGGTCATGAAGATCTTTTTTTGTACAGTTCTTCTGTGTATTCTTGCCATCTCTTCTTAATATCTTATGCTTCTGTTAGGTCCATACCATTTCTGTCCTTTATTGAGCCCATCTTTGCATGAAATGTTCTTTTGGTATCCCTGATTTTCTTGAAGAGATCTCTAGTCTTTCCCATTCTGTTGTTTTCTTCTATTTCTTTGCATTGATCGCTGAAGAAGGCTTTCTTATCTCTTCTTGCTATTCTTTGGAACTCTGCATTCAGATGTTTATATCTTTCCTTTTCTCCTTTGCTTTTCGCTTCTCTTCCTTTCACAGCTATTTGTAAGGCCTCCTCAGACAGCCATTTTGCTTTTTTACATTTCTTTTCCATGGGGATGGTCTTTATCCCTGTCTCCTGTACAACGTCACGAACCTCAATCCACAGTTCATCAGGTACTCTACCTATCAGATCTAGGCCCTTAAATCTATTTCTCACTTCCACTGTATAATCATAAGGGATTTCATTTAGGTCATACCTGAATAGTCTAGTGGTTTTCCCTACTTTCTTCAATTTAATTCTGAATTTGGCAATAAGGAGTTCATGGTCTGAGCCACAGTCAGCTCCTGGTCTTGTTTTTGCTGACTGTATAGAGCTTCTCCATCTTTGGCTGCAAAGAATATAATCAATGTGATTTCGGTGTTGACCATCTGGTGATGTCCATGTATAGAGTCTTCTCTTGTGTTGTTGGAAGAGGGTGTTTGTTATGACCAGTGCATTTTCTTGGCAAAACTATTAGTCTTTGCCCTGCTTCATTCCATATTCCAAGGCCAAATTTTCCTGTTACTCCAGGTGTTTCTTGACTTCCTACTTTTGCATTCCAGTCCCCTATAAGGAAAAGGACATCTTTTTTGGGTGTTAGCTCTAAAAGGTCTTGTAGGTCTTCATAGAACCGTTCAACTTCAGCTTCTTCAGCATTACTGGTTGGGGCATTGACTTGCATTACTGTGATATTGAATGGTTCACCTTGGAAATGAACAGAAATCATTCTGTCATTTTTGAGATTGCATCCAAGTACTGCATAATGGACTGTTTTGTTGACCATGATGGCTACTCCATTTCTTCTGAGAGATTCCTGACCGCAGCAGTAGATATAATGGTCATCTGAGTTAAATTCACCCATTCCAGTCCATTTCAGTTTGCTGATTTCTAGAATGTCGACATTCACTCTTGCCATCTCTTGTTTGACCACATCTAATTTGCCTTGATTCATGGACCTGACATTCCACGTTCTTATGCAATATTGCTCTTTACAGCATCGGACCTTGCTTCTATCACCAGTCACATCCACAGCTGGTATTCTTTTTGCTTTGGCTCCAACCCTTCATTCTTTCTGGAGGTATTTCTCCACTGATCTCCAGTAGCATATTGGGCACCTACTGACCTGAGGAGTTTGTCTTTCAGTATCCTATTATTTTGCCTTTTCATACTGTTCATGGGGTTCTCAAGGCAAGAATACTGAAGGGGTTTGCCATTCCCTTTTCCAGTGGACCACATTTTGTCAGATCTCTCCACCATGAGGGTCATAGTTAAGTTGTTGATTTCCCACACCATTCATCTAATATACAATAGAAGTGCACAGGCTCAGAAAATAACTAGCCTGGTCTTCTATGTGGGGGTGATGTACCACTTGAGGTCAGATCCACAGTAAAACAACCGCAAACATAATAGGTAACACTTGTGAAACACTATGTATTATGAACTGTTTAAGTGTTTTACATGTTAGCTCATTTAATAATCACATTAACACTCTGAGGAAGATGGGCATAATGCCCATGGAATAAAGGGAAAAACTAGGCCTAAGAGGTTACATATATAGGTCAATATCACATATCTAGTATACTGCAGAGCAGAATTCAAACCCAGGAAGTGAGAATCAGTCTCTAAGTAAACCACTGTGCTCTTAATCTCCTTTAATCATATTTCTATATAGTCAGAATTATATTCCTTTGCTGAATAAATATTTAAAAGGTATAGAAGTCATATATATATATATATATATATATACACACACACACATACAAATATATACCCACCCTTATGGCAGAAAGTGAAGAGGAACTCAAAAGCCTCTTGATGAAAGTGAAAGAGGAGAGAGAGAGAATTGCCTTAAAGCTCAACGTTCAGAAAACGAAGATCATGGCATCTGGTCCCATCACTTCATGGCAAATAGATGGGGAAACAGTGGAAACAGTGTCAGACTTTATTTTTTTGGGCTCCAAAATCACTGCAGATTGTGACTGCAGCCGTGAAATTAAAAGACGCTTACTCCTTGGAAGAAAAGTTATGACCAACCTAGACAGCATATTCAAAAGCAGAGACATTACTTTGTCAACAAAGGTCCGTCTAGTCAAGGCTATGGTTTTTCCTGTGGTCAAGTATGGATGTGAGAGTTGGACTGTGAAGAAAGCTGAGCGCAGAAGAATTGATGCTTTTGAACTGTGGTGTTGGGAGAAGACTCTTGAGAGTCCCTTGGACTGCAAGGAGATCCAACCAGTTCATTCTGAAGGAGATCAGCCCTGGGATTTCTTTGGAAGGAATGATGCTAAAGCTGAAAATCCAGTACTTTGGCCACCTCATGCGAAGAGTTGACTCATTGGAAAAGACTCTGATGCTGGGAGGGATTGAGGGCAGGAGGAGAAGGGAACGACAGAGGATGAGATGGCTGGATGGCATCACTGAGTTGATGGACGTGAGTCTGAGTGAACTCCGGGAGTTGGTGATGGACAGGGAGGCCTGGCATGCTGTGATTCATGGGTCGCGAAGAGTTGGACATGACTGAGCAACTGAACTGACTGACTGCCATATATATACAAATATATATACATAGTAGGGTTACATTTTGTTAGGCTAAATAATCAAGAATTGACTATGAATACTTAATATTTGTTTGAAATGTGCTTAACAATGTAATCTCAGGTATTGCTTTAGTTTGTAAAATGTACTAAGCAATTCACACTAGTCCTCCTGAGCCATGTTAGTAAAATTTTGCTGTTTTTCCCCCAATAACTCACAATCCAAAAACATAATTACATTTCCAGTTGGCTTTGCAGACAAGGCTGACAAAAATACAGACTAGGAAAATGCACCTAAATATTTTAAATTGTTAATGATATTCTTTGTTAATGAAACATTCTGGAGCCAAATATTACATACAATTATTTCTTTTTCTGTCTCTTTCTGTCTCAATTCTTTTAGTAAGTGTTAAGTAGTAATTTTTAAAAACTTTTATTTATTTATTTTTGGCTGTGCTAGGTCTTTGGTGCTTCACAGGCTTTTTTCTAGTTGCAGTGAGCAGGGGCTACTGTTCCTAGTGGTGCATGGGCTTCTCATTGCAGTGGCTTTGGAGGCTTCTCTTGCTGCAGAGCACAGGCTCTAGGGCATGCAGGCTTCAGGAGTTGTGGTACATAGGCTCAGTAGTTGCAGCTGTGGGAGATAAAGCTCACCAGCCCAAACTCAAGGAGTGGACTTGGAGACATGAGGTGCATCAAGAAGCAAGGCTCTAATGACAGTTTTGCAAAATTGGGTGTCTGGTGGGAAGGCATACCAGAGTTGTTGAAATGGGGTTCTTAGCCTATCGGCATGCAAGTCCCTCCCAGTTCCTCACTGGCTGAGTACTATGAGGTTAACAATCTTCCAGAGGAAGTCACCTGGATTTATTACTCTCCCTTTGTCTGGATTTTCCGGCACAAGTATCTTAAGAGCTGTAACATCAGCAGGCCATCACTCTAGGCTAGTCGTCCTTGAAAATGGACCGCTTTAAGTTTCTATTTCTTAAATACCTCTTGTGATCTAGAGCATTGGCTCAACAGTTGTGGTGCACGGGCTTAGCTGCTCCACAGCATGTGGGATCTTCCCGGACCAGAGATGGAACCTGTGTCTCCGGCATTGTCAGGTAGATTCTTTACCACTGAGCCATCAGGGAAGCCTCTGTAAAGCAGTAATTTTAAGTCATGAAAGTAAGTAGAGATGTACTACTTACTATTTACTTCTTAAATAGAGAAGTACTTCTTTTTAAAATTTTTATTGGGGTATAGTTAATTTACAATGTTGTGTTAGTTTCAGGTGTATAGCAAAGTGAATCAGTTAAAGATATGCATGTATCCACTCTGTTTTGTTTTTTTGTTTTTTTTTGGTTATTTTCCCAATAGGCCATTAAAAAGTCAATGGCACCCCACTCCAGTACTCCTGCCTGGAAAATCCCATGGACAGAGGAGCCTGGAAGGCTGCAGCCCATGGGGTTGCTGAGGGTCGGACCTGACTGAGCGACTTCACTTTCACTTTCCACTTTCATGCATTGGAGAGGGAAATGGCAACCCACTCTAGTGTTATTGCCTGGAGAGTCCCAGGGACGGTGGAGCCTGGTGGGCTGCCATCTGTGGGGTCTTACAGAGTCGGACACAACTGAAGTGACTTAGCAGCAGAGTTTCTAGTATTATAAAGCAGGTTCCTATTAGTTATCTGTTTTATATATGGTAGTGTGTATATGTCAGTCTAAATCTCCCAATTTATCCCTCCACCCCTTACCCCCTGGTAACCGTAAGTTTGTTTTCTACATCCATGACTCGACTTCTCTTCTGTAAATAAGTTCATTTGTAGCTTTGTCTTTTGCTGTTGGACTTAGGTCACTATGACAACCTCTAGGTCCATCCATGTTGCTGCAAATGACAATATTTTGTTCTTTTTATGGCTGAGTAATATTCCATTGTACATATGTACCACATCTTCTTTGTCCATTCCTCTGTTAATGGACATTTAGGTTGCTTTCATGTCCTGGCTATTGTAAATAGTGCTCAATGAACATTAGGATGCCTGTATCTTTTCAAATCATGGTTTTCTCTGGTAATATGCCCAGAAGTGGGATTGCTGGGTCATGCGGGGCTTCTATTTTTAGTTTAAGGAAACTCTGTACTGTTCTCCATAATGTCTGTATCAATTTACATTCCCACCAGCAGTGTAGGAGAGTTCCCAAGATGCACTTCCTACACAGGAGAAAGTGAGAGAGAATAATAGGGAATGAACATGAGGGAAGAGACAGCATATGTCAGAGATCAGTATACTTGATATTTAAAGATTGACTATTAGCACTAGGTACTGCTCTAGGAACTGAACATAAATACACCCATCAACAAATATATGTATTGTACTGACTGCAATGGAAACTTGCTAATGAAAAAAATTGAAAAGCATATAGTATTTCCCTCCATGAAAGTTTTTTTCTAAGAGGATCAATCTATGTCCTGTGAATGACTAGTATTTTTGTTTATAGGAAATACAATATAGTCATATTTCTCAAAATGTTCTCCACGGAGTATTCTTATCACAAAATCTGGGGGAAAGGACAGTTAAATTTGGGAAATATCACTTTAGATTTCCAAAATGCACTGTAACACAGTAAAGGTTATGAGAAGTCTTGTAGTAGATACTCGTTTGACTTTTAACTCATTGTTTCTATTAAAACATGACAAGCTAACAAATGTTTAATATGTGCTACGTCACTTCAGTCGTGTCCAACTCTGTGCAACCCTATGCACTGTAGCCCTCCAGGCTCCTCTGTCCATGAGATTCTCCAGGCAAGAATACTGGATCAGATCATTCGCTCAGTCATGTCCGATTCTTTGCGACCCCATGAATCGCAGCACGTCAGGCCTTTCTCCTCCAAATGTTTAATATACTTCATCTAATTTAAGCTCTCATCATTTAAAGATCATTTTCTTACATGCCACTAAGATAAAGTCTCCACTTTATAATGTATCACTTCCTTTTCACTTAGAATTATTTTGTCCCTATTACAGGAATTCTTTCAGACATAAACTGTTCAGATAGCTTTTTGATCATGTCATTCTTGTACTACACAGAATTTGTTTTAAATAAGCAAAATTGGTCAAGCAAGTTTCTCACATTTGGAATCTGACTCTTTAGAATCACTTTCCAATGCTTGCCATCCACTATCATTCTCAGTACCATGAAGATGACTGATAATGTGAGTTTCTTAAAACATTATTATTCCTGGGATTTTCCTTGAAGTCCCTAAAATCACTCACTAAATTTTCATCTTAGTACTTTCTTGATCTTACCAGAAGTATTAAAGTTTTTAGACAATAATCAGGATGTATTTAAATGCTTATTGATTTAAAATTTACATTAATTACTAAATCTGTAATTGGCTACAATGAGAAAAACAAGTGTGTACATGTTCAAGTAGTGTCAGCTGCACTGACACTGATACAATGGCTTCTCCCCTCAAGCAATTGTAAGATCCCATTTACTATATATATATAAAAAAAAAACTCACTACTTCAGAGAAGGTATAATACTAATATTATATGTGTCACAAAGCTGAAAAAATAATTATATCCAGCATCCTGCTGAATGAGGGACTGATAGTATAAAATTTGGGTAGCATTTTATGGAAATATTTTAGTTGATCATTCAATTGCACACTGAAACCTTCTGGCTTGTATTTAATTGTCAAGTCAATAAAATAACTCTCAATTATGTCATTACGGATCATTTATTTCTATGAATTCAAGTTCATCCTGCATCTTGGATCATGTTGATCTGTTAGGACTGGAAAAGTTTGCCAAGTGGAATCTACCCTTCAAGGAATGATAATTACCATGTTGTGTTCCACCATCCACGGAAAGATCTCTCTATACAGGTTTCAAAATTTCTCCAGTTTTCTTCTTCTTTTTTTTTTAATCTAGTAGAATGGGCAAGGGCTTGGACTATGATATTAGATGGATGTGAATGACTTCTAATCCTCTCCTGATATTTTCTAAGCAAGCTTGAGCATATTTAATCTTTTAAAGCTCCAATTCTTTCATCCTTAAACAAACAAACAAAAACAATAATAGATAGGGGTATGACAGAGATTTAATGAGAAAATGTGTATGAGTGTCGATAGTCGAGTTTGGGCTTCCCTGGTGGCTCAGCAGTAGAGAATCTGCCCTGCAATGCAGGAGCTGCAGGATACATGGGTTCGATCCATGGGTTGGGAAGATCCCCTGGAAGAGGGCATGGCAACCCATTCCAGTATTCTTGCCTGAAGAATCCACAGATAGAGGAGCCTGACAGGCTGCAGTCCATAAGGGTCACAAAGAGTCAGACATGACTTAGCATACACGCATGCACAGTATAATTTTAAAAGAAAAACATGAAGTGAATATATTTAAGCATGAAATAAAATACACCTGGACTTATGGATATCTTGGTATCTCTAAGCATAATATGAAGGGTAGAAAATATAAAGGAAAAGATTTTTACTATGTGTCTCTAAATTTGAAGTTAGTCTCTTATAGGCAACATATATAGATCTTTTTTTGTTTTTGTTTTTAGTCCTCTGCTACAGTCTTTTCATTGGAATATTTAGTCCATTTAACATTTAAAGTAATTACTGATAGGTATGTACATACTGACATTTTGTTCATTGATTTCTGGTAGTTGTTTTTGTAGTTCTTTTTGCTTCCTTTCTTCTTTTGTGATTTGATGACTATGTCTAGTGTAATGTTTGAATTCCTTTGTTTTGGGTGTGCATGTATTCTAGGTTTTTGGTTTGTGGCTAGTATGAAGTTCATATACAATAGGCTATATACATATATAAATATTTTAAGTTAATGATCTCTTAAGTTTTAATGCATTTTAACAATGCTATATTTTTACTCCCCCTTCCTGTTTAATGTTAGTAACATATTTTACACTTTTTTGTTTTAAATATCCCTTACTTATTGTATACATAGGTGTTTTACTACATTTATCTTTACTACTTTAACCTTCCTACTACATTTAGACGGAGAAGGCAATGGCACCCCACTCCAATACTCTTGCCTGGAAAATCCCATGGACGGAGGAGCCTGGTGGGCTGCAGTCCATGGGGTCGCGAAGAGTCAGACACGACTGAGCGATTTCACTTTCACTTTTCACTTTCATGCATTGGAGAAGGAAATGGCAACCCATTCCAGTGTTCTTGCCTGGAGAATCCCAGGGACGGGGGAGCCTGGTGGGCTGCCGTCTATGGGGTCGCACAGAGTCGGACACGACTGAAGTGACTTACCTTACCTTACCTTACTACATTTAGAAGTGGTTGATTTACTCTGTGGTTGCCTTCACCAATGAGATTTTTCCTTTTGTAATTTTTATGTTTCTGGTTCTGGTCTTTTCTGCTTATAGAAGACTCTTCACCATTTCTTACAAAGCCACTATAATGGTGCTGAACTATTTTAGCTTTTTTTTCTCTGTAAAACTCTTTCTCTCTCCTTCAAGTCTGAATGGTAGCCTTTCTAAGTAGAATATTCTTTATTATAGTTGTTTTCCTTTCATCACTTTGGGTACAGCATGCCAGACCCTTCTGCCCTGCAATGTTTCTGCTAAAGTCAGCTGATAGCCTTTATGGGAGTTTCCTTTAAAAATGTAAATACCTGTTTTTCTCTTGCTGTTAAGGTCTGCTCTTTTATTTTTTGCCATTTTAATTATAAATTGTTTTGGTGTGGACCTTTTTGAGTTCATCTTGTTTGGCACACTCTGTGCTTACTACAACTAGATGTGTGTTTCCCAGGTTTGGGAAGTTTTCATCTATTATTTCTTCAGGTAAGTTCCCTTACCTTTTCTCCTCTTAGGACTCCTAGTATGCAAATATTAGTATGCTTGCTGTTTTCACAAAAGTGTCACAAACCATCAGCATATTTTCTTTTTTCTGTTCAGCTTCATTGATTTCTACTACTCTGTCCACTGATATTATCCTCTGTATCATCTGATCTACCCTTGATTCCTTCAAGTATATATTTTATTTCAGTGAGTGCAATCTCAGCTCATTTTGAATCTTTATATTTTCTAACTATTTATTAAAATTTGCACTATATTCAATCATTATTTTCCCAAGTTTGTTGAACATCTTTATGATTATTACCTTGACATCTCTGTCAGGGAGGTTACTTATCTTCACTTTTCTATGATTTTGTCTCATTCCTTCATTTGGACCATATTCCTCTCTTGCCTCATCTTACTTAATTTTCTGTGTTAATTTCTAGGTATTAAAGAGGTTATGTCTTACAGTCTTTGAAATGTGGCCTCATTTAGGTGAATTCCCCTGGGGCCCAGAGCACACACTCCTCTGTTCACTAGAGCTTTGTGCTCTTTATGCCCTAGCATGTTTCCTTCTGTTTTGACAGCCAACGGCTGTTTGCTTGCTCTTAGGCAGGGCTGGTCCCTGGCCATGTTAACTGCCAGGCCTTGCTTGGTGTGGTGGCTATTGGCCCACTAGTGGATGGGGTGTGGAAAGCTACAGAGCCCAGTGGGGTGCAGGGCTGGTTCCTGCCTGCTGGTGGGCAGTGCCAGGTGTTGAAGTGACTGGCTGATGCCCAAGGATGCCAGGTTTGGAGCTAGCCCAGTGATGGTTCAGGCCAGGTGCCAACATGGCTGACTGTGGGGCCTGGGGGGTCCTGGGACTAGTGCTGGCCTGCTGGTTTGCATGGCCCAGTCCCCGCTCAGATATCTGCATGCCATGGGAAATCAGGGCTGGTGCTGGTCCACTGGTGGGCAGGTAAGTCCCTGGCACTTTAAGGGTGGAGGTAGGATTTCAAAATGTCACTTGCCAGCAATAGTAATACAGCAGTAAAATGAGCTCTCCAAAATAGCTGCGTCCAGTGGCTGTGTCCTCCTTCATCCCCAGAAAGCTCTCCAGGATTAGCAAATAGGTCTGACCCAGGCTCCTTTCAAACTACTGCTTCTATGCTGATTCAGATTGTGTGAGATACTGCACAAACCCTTTAACAGAAAAGTCTGTTTCCTATAGACCTCCCACTTCCTGAACATAAGCCCTGCTGGTTTTCAAAGCCAGACATTCTAGGGGCTCATGTTCCTGGTGCAAGATCCCTGGGCAAGGTAGCTCAACATGAGGCTCAGACCCCTCACTCCTTGCAGAAAACTTCTATCATTGTGATATCTCTCTCACTTGTGGGTTACCAACCCTGAAAATTTGGGTCCTAACTATACTGTCTCCACCATTCCTACTAATCTTATTGTGGTTTCTTATTTTTAAATTTTTATTGTATATTGGAGCACATATGATTAACAATATTGTGCTTCAGGTGTACAGTAAAGTGATGAGGTATACATATACATGTATCTATTTTTTTTTATTTTTAAATTTTACATAATTGTATTAGTTTTGCCAAATATCAAAATGAATCCACCACAGGTATACATGTGTTCCCCATCCTGAACCATCCTCCCTCCTCCCTCCCCATACCATCCCTCTGGGTCGTCCCAGTGCACTAGCCCCAAGCATCCAGCATCGTGCATTGAACCTGGACTGGCATCTCATTTCATACATGATATTTTACATGTTTCAATGCCATTCTCCCAAATCTTCCCACCCTCTCCCTCTCCCACAGAGTCCATAAGACTGTTCTATACATCCGTGTCTCTTTTGCTGTCTCGTACACAGGGTTATTGTTACCATCTTTCTAAATTCCATATATATGCGTTAGTATACTGTATTGGTGTTTTTCCTTTTGGCTTACTTCACTCTGTATAATAGGCTCCAGTTTCATCCACCTCATTAGAACTGATTCAAATGTATTCTTTTTAATGGCTGAGTAATACTCCATTGTGTATATGTACCACAGCTTTCTTATCCATTCATCTGCTGATGGACATCTAGGTTGCTTCCATGTCCTGGCTATTATAAACAGTGCTGCGATGAACATTGGGGTACATGTGTCTCTTTCCCTTCTGGTTTCCTCAGTGTGTATGCCCAGCAGTGGGATTGCTGGATCATAAGGCAGTTCTATTTCCAGTTTTTTAAGGAATCTCCACACTGTTCTCCATAGTGGCTGTACTAGTTTGCATTCCTACCAACAGTGTAAGAGGGTTCCCTTTTTCCACACCCTCTCCAGCTGTATCTATTCTTTTTCAAATTATTTTCCTATCTAGGTTATTACAGGATATTGAGTAGAGAGTTCCCTGTGCTATACAGTAGGTCCTTGTTGCTTATCCATTTTAATTATTAATATAACTGTGTGTACATGTTAACCCCAAACTCCCAACCTATTCCTCTTCCCCACTCAGTTAACTATAATTTTTTTCCTCTAAGTCTGTGAGTCATAGTATTTAGTTCCTTCTTTATGTCTTTAGTTGGAATAAATATTTTTTGCTAGTCTTCTGGTCCTTCCCATGGAGTTGTTATGCAAATAGTTGTAATTTTGGTTTGTCTCTGGGAGGTGAGTTTAGGGTCCTCTTACTCCACCATCTATGTCACCTTCTGACCTGCCCAGATTTTTGATGATAAAGATCAGATTGATATAAATAGAGAAGTTTTCTGATATTCACTTCTTCTATGCGATACTGTTCTCAACAGAAGCTATGATCTTTGTACAATTCATTATATCATTTTTATTCCATTAAAATAAAACTGAAGTGATAATAGTAAATGATAAGTTCAACAGATAATCACTGTGTATTATTAGCTGGCATGGGTCATCAGCCGCTTAATATAGTTCTAACCATTGACTTCCTAATGAGCAGTTATGAGCCTGGGTAATTTCTGTGCATATTAAGAATGACTAAAAATTAAAATGGCAGGATAAGAGTAGTTTTAAATTAAAAAAAATTCCAACTAATCTGTTAAACTTCTTACACATATAGTACTTAGATACTCTAGAATGCAGTAACCCCTGGTTAGCCTAAAAATGATCTTTTTATTATACTTGAGAAGAAATGCAGATTCTTATTCAAATAACCCTTGATGACAATTTTTAAAGTAAACAACAAAGATAATTTTCTCTTTAAGAGGAATTTTGAAAATATAAAAAATGTTTAGCTAAAACTATATTCATTTAATATGCAAGCATATTGTTAATATATAATTGTATATGGAAAACTGATTAGTTTCACAGTTTTAATTTTTATACTTAAGGATAAAATAGATTTTTAAAGGTTTTTTTTTTTCTTTCTCTTCTTTTAGTAGCAAAGGGAATGCACTGCTTTTATAGTTCAGTTATTTTTGTTCCACACATTTACTCATTTACAATGATAGTGTAAAAAATTATTTGTATTTTATTTCCGTTTCCCATATTTTATAGACATTTCAATACAGCAATCATATTTTGTCAATTAGGTATACCACTGATTTACTTAAAAATTCCCTTATTGAAGGAAATTATTTCCTCTTTTTACCACTTTAAGCTATGCTACAATATGTATTTTTATGCACAAAACTCAAGAGCTTTAGTCTAAAAGCAGGTATTCTCTCATCAGGTACCTTGATTATAGGTAATCAAAACTGTTAGGCTTATTAGGTATTTACTTGGAAAAAATTTATTTGAGATTATGATGATCTTCTATTTAAAGAATTAAAACACAATTCTTCTACATATCTAGATTATCTAGATTAATACTACCATGAAATAGATTTTAACATGAATAAAAGGTTATTAAATAAAGTAACTGCCCATAAATGTTATAATTTACCTATTAATCAATCCTGCAAATTTAGAGTTAGAGTACTTTTTTATTCTAATTCATCATGAAACTCTAAATGTCAGAGCTTCTCTAGCATTTGTTCAACTTCCATTGAAAGATTTACATTAAAAACCTGTAACTCCTGTAAGCTGCTTTTGGAAAAAAAACCATAATGCATTAAGATTCCTTCTATTGCAAACTTCTTCCCTCACTCTATTTTTGTCATAGCATGTATCACCTTCTAATGTATTACTGTTTACTTACCTCTCCTTCCCCTTTGAGAAAGATACATTTTTTTGTTCATTGACATATCCCAAGTGCTTAGAAAACATGCTTTGTGTAAAGGCTGGAACACGATAAATATCTGCTGATTTAAATGTTGGCTTGGCTTATGCTATCTTTGTCTCTTTCCCTTTCCATTTGTTTATCTAATTCCTGTGTTTGCTTCACTATCTTAGAAGGCATTCTCTATATGGTAGCCTCAGGAGCTCCAGGCTTTAGTCATCTTTACAGCTAGCAATTCCAAAGGAAAGAGAATTTCTACTTTCTAATAGTCCTAGAAAGTTGTCTGAGTATACTTTTATTTATTTATACTTTTATCACATGCCCACTCCTAAGCCAGTCATTATGATAGGTTGTAAGTAACAATGAGAAATGGGTTGCTTTGATTGTCTTGGGGGTTACTCAGAATTTGACCTGAGGAACAGCAGCATCCCCTGGGAGCTTGGTAAGTATGTAGACTCTCAGGCCTCAGTATAGACCACCTGAATCAGAATGTGAATTTTTAACAGGATTCACTAGTGAAATGCCTTTATTTTGTGATGCTAGTTGGAGCTGGAAAGACAGGAAGGGGTATGAGATCAGCAAGTCACACAAAGTGAAGGTGTGACGGTTGCCCAAGGAAAACTTGAATGCTGTTACCAATATGCAAAATGGATGCCAGGCAGTCAAAAGCAGCAGGTATCCATTACAATATGCAATATGTATTCAGCAGTCCATCCTAAAAGAGATCAGTCCTGGGTGTGCATTGGAAGGACTGATGCTGAAGCTGAAACTCCAATACTTTGGCCACATCATGAGAAGAGTTGACTCATTGGAAAAGACTCTGATGCTGGGAGGGATTGGGGGCAGGAGGAGAAGGGGACGACAGAGGATGAGATGGTTGGATGGCATCATCAACTCGATGGCCATGAGTTTGGGTAAACTCTGGGAGTTGGTGATGGACAGGGAGGCATGGTGTGCTGCGATTCATGGGGTCGCAAAGAGTCGGACACGACTGAGCAACTGAACTGAACTGAATTATTATATACCACACACAAGATACCTTAGGAATCAAGAGATTAAATTATTTGTCCAAAGCTTTTCCTGGGGAGGCAAAGAGAATTAACCTGTATAGGATATCAAGTACTAACAAGTATGCTGGAGAATCAAGAATAATGGAGGGATAGAGCATTACCAAGATGATGGGAAGGGTGATCATTTTAGAGAGGAAAGTCAGGGTGAGCATGAGGAAATAAATTTTGATTAGAGATTTGGAGAAAGAGAAAGAAAGCAAGAAAGGGTGGGGAAGCCAGTTTTGTTACAATGAAGTGAATACAGGTGATTAATTCAGAGAGATAACCAAGGGTCATTTCATAAAGAAATTCTGGCAATGATTATTGATATTGTCGATTATTTCTAGAACAATGGGAAATTGTTGGAAGCTTTGCAGCAAGCGCATGATTTTATATTTCAAATATACTGTCTAGAGAGCAGGAAATAGTAAATAAAGGATAAATGGAGAAATACAAGATGTCAGGGAGACTAGTTAGGAGGTGATGGCATGCTTAGTCTTAGGCAAGAGATGAGAGAGACCAGGATGGTAATGGGGATGATAGAGGAGCTCGGAATCTATAGACAGGCCTTGACTCATGATGATTTGACTAAAGTTTTCAACTTTATTATGGTGTGAAAGCAATAGGTATTCAATAAAAACTGTACCTGTGAAACTTTAGAATTTGATATTTTTCCAGGCTAGCAACATACAGCATAATACTCTCTAGAAGATGGGCTGCCCCAGCACCCAGTCAGCCATGTGATCAGGAGGGTGAAAACAACAGATACACTTAAAACCATTCTCTATACATTCGGTCACCCTGTTTTCCACTTTCAGTATACTATTCAATAAAGTATGTGAGATATTCAATTTTTATAAAATTGGATTAACATTAGATGATTTTTCCTAGTTGTAGGCTAATGCAAGTGTGCTGAGCACATTTGATGTAGGCTTGGCTCAGCTGCAACGTTTGGTAGGTTAGCTCTATTGAATGCATTTTTTTTTAACTTAAGATGGGTTTCTCAGGATGTAACCCCTCTGTATGTAGAAAGACCCATATTGTGGATTGTTAATGAATTGAATATGTGTGTGAGATAAAAGAAATACTCCTATGTTTTTGCCTTGAGAAAATGGGTGGACACTATTGCTAGTTACTGGAGAATCTTGAAGATGGGTCATGTGGAAAATCAAGAGGACCTTTTTGGAATGTCAAATTTAAGATGCAGAACTGCTGAATTAAATCCTTTGAAGCCGCATTGCCTTTTTTTCTGGGTCCAATAGAATTAAAAAATTTTCAAAGCCACCTATTTGTGTACCACTAAACAAAAAGAAATTCTTTTAGTAATCTATTTTTTAAGTGTTATTGAACCTCTTTTGAAGGCTACATCCAGATTGGAGGTTCTGGATACAATTACTTTGAAAGGAAGTATTTGTCTACAAAGCCCAAATATCTTTATTTTCATCCAAACACTAGCTAGAAAAATCAATATTTTATTGTAGAAGGAAATGGTTTGGCTGCTTAAGCATTTGGGGAAAAAACAAAATTCTGAAAAAAAAACCAAACGGGTGGCGAGGAGTGGGAAGGACTGGCAGGTGATAAGCCTCAAGAGTGCGGCCTCATTTGAAAATAGTAACCTAAATAATGGTATTAGTTATAGACATTTAGACTGTCTAAACAATTGTTCCTTTATTACACATGACTAATAGACTTTGCTGCTTGGTTGGGATAGCATATCAAGACTGGGCCACTTTTTTCCTGTGCCAAAGTGTGGTTGCTTACTGCTCTTAAACACGTTAAACAGAGATCTTTTCAAAATCTAAGAATTAATTGTCATCTTATAACAGTTATTTAGCCACTTCAATTAAATGTTATTTTAATATTAGTAATGAGCAATTCATGTCACTAAAATTAGTGGTGTTATTTTTATTTCTCAACTAAAAATCATTCTATTATGATCCTCAATGGAAAATTCATTTTAAATTCATCTATTCTGCTATTAAATACAGTTAAGCAATTTTAATAATACACATGTGAGTATATTTCATTTGCTTGTGGTTTCTTTATGCTTATTTATTTACTAACTTACTCAAGGATTTGAAGTGGTTTACACTAACTTATAAAACAGGGAAAAATTAGTAAATAAAAAGTTAGGTCCTAAACCTAGATAAAATAAAAATTCAAGAAGGAAAACTTAGAACACAAATGTGTCATCCATTGTGAGGGTCATATTTATGTATATTTCTCATGAAATGCACAAGTAGTGAATTAATGACACTAAAGGAAAAATATGAGGAATAAAAATAGTGAAGCCACTGAAACTTTCATTAAAAAGAAACCACATTATCACACAGCTCAATTAAGCTTTCATTATGAGATGCTAAATTAATACCAACTTATACTGACTTGATTAATTATTCAATTTAAGAAGTACATGTACTTGGTGATAAATATTTACATTTTAAGTCATAACCAATGGAAAAACTTTTTATATCCATTTAATGTACTAATTGGATGTTAGCAAGAATTCAGTGTAGTAGCAGCTGCACATGCAATTCAATTTGATGAAATTTTAATTATAGAGAAAAAAACTGATAGCAAAGCAGAGTGAAACAGTGCTAAAATGAAAATAGCATAAACAGATTTCAATGTTTCTCTGAAAAATTCCAGGTGTTGTCAAAGTGGATTACGGAGATGTGTCAGTCAGAAAAACACTAAGAGAAAATCTGAAGTGTAAGCCCTTTTCTTGGTACCTTGAAAACATCTATCCGGACTCCCAGATCCCAAGACGTTATTACTCACTTGGAGAGGTATGAATTATTTATTTTGGTTAAGTTTTAAATATATTTTGCAAAAAGAGCAATTTCTAAGGAGATCAATATTTTTTATATTATGAATACAATGCTTTAAGGGTTTTTAAACAGACCTATTATAAAAGACTTCTCGTAAATTACAAGGACCATAAAGGTCTATATCACTGGGATTTATAAAAAATAAAAACACAGTTTAAGGTGGAATAAATAGTATTTTCTTGTTTCTTTATAAATAGCTCTAAAACTTTTTAATCATATGGAATTTAAAGTCTTTGAAGTTTACAGCAAATTTTGAGTTTTTCTTTATGTGGGTTATAAGTGTTAATATTTACTGTGGGAAAAGAAACTGGAAACTTTATTAATTTACTAATATAAGTAACATATTTTTGGAAAAGTAAACTTTATAAAGCAAAATAGTATGAAGATTAGGTTATCTACATTTTTTTATAAATTGCATTAAGAACTGGCCAAAAAGAGGTAGCTGGATTCTTGTATCTGCTTTGATATTCAGTCTATTATAATACAGCACACCAGGTAACCAATTGAAGATTCCCTATACATTCATGAGAAGGGTGAAAGATATTATCATAGTACTATTATCAAAATCATACTGACTTTGTACACACATGGAGAACCCCTGATCTGTTCTATACTTTTTCAAAATATAATCTTTATTTTTTTAATAAATATTTTCACTTCTTAGAAAGTTTTCACTCTCACTCATCCAGAAATCTACTTTTTCTAATAACCATATACAACTCAGAGGACAAACCTGCCCTAACTTTATTGTATTCAGAAAACAATGCATTTTTGTTTTTATTTTCTCCTCTGTGAGTTTTTAAATTTTTATTGGAGTATAGCTCATTTATAATATGTTAGTGTCAGATGTACTACAAAGTGATTCATTTATACATATACATATCTCTATTTCTTAGATTCTTTTCCCATATAGGCTACTACAGAGCATTGAGTAGAGTTCCCTGTGCTATATACAGCAGGTCCTTTTTAGTTATCTATTTTATATTGTATATATATCAATCACAATCTGCCAATTTATACTCCCCTTCCCACCACCCTGGTAACCACAAGTTTGTTTTTACATCAAATATACTTCTGTTTTGTAAATAAGTTCATTTGTACTTTATTTTTTGGATTCCACATAAAAGCACTATTTTTCTTTCTTGCTTCACTCAACACAATTTCTAGGTCCATTCATGTTGCTGCAAATGGAATTATTTCATTCTCTTTTATGGCTGAGTCATATTTCATTATACATATGTACCACATCTTCTTTATCCATTACTCTGTAGATGAACATTTAAGTTGCTTCCATGTCCTGGCTACTGTAAGGATTGCTTCGTTAAGCACTGGGGTGCATGTATCTTTTTATATCAAGAGTTTTCTCTAGATAACATGCCCAGGAGTAGGATTGCTGCTGCTAAGTCACTTCAGTTGTGTCCGACTCTGTGTGACCCCATAGACGGCAGCCCACCAGGCCCCGCCGTCCCTGGGATTCTCCAGGCAAGAACACTGGAGTGGGTTGCCATTTCCTCCTCCAATGCATGAAAGTGAAAAGTGAAAGTGAAGTCGCTCAGTCGTGTCCGACTCTTAGCGACCCCATGGACTGCAGCCCTCCAGGCTCCTCCTTTCATGGGATTTTCCAGGCAAGAGTACTGGAGTGGGGTGCCATTGCCTTCTCCATAGGATTGCTGGATAATATGAAAGCGCTATTTGTAGTTTTTCTTAGGGAATCTCCATACTGTTGTCCATAGTGGCTGCACCAATTTATATTCCCACCAACTGTGTAGGAGGATTCCCTTTTCTCCAGCATTTATTGCTTGTAGATTTTTTTATGATGACCATTCTGACCAGTATAAGATGTGTCTCATTATACGTTTGATTTGCATTTCTCCAATAATTAGTGATGTTGAGCATCTTTTCATGTGCTTTTTGGCCATTTGTATGTCTTCTTTAGAGAAACGTACATTTAGATCTGCCCATTTTTTGATTGTGTTGTTTGGTTTTTGGATATTGAGCTGCATAAACTGTATATTTTAGAGATTTCAGTCACTTCATTTGTAAATATTTTCTCCCATGCTCTGGGTTGTCTTTTCATTTTGTTTATGGTTTCCTTTGCTGTGCAAAAGCTTTTAAATTTGACCCCATTTGGTGTTCTGTTTTAATTTTCATTACTCTAGGAAGTGGAGTTTATTTTTGTGTATCTTGTTAGGGAGTGTTCTACTTTCATTTTGTTGTTGTTGTTGTTTTTTACACTTAGCTGTCCAGTTTTCCCAGCACCACTTATTCCGTTTTATCTATTGTATATTCCTGCCTCCTTTGTTGTAGATTAGGGGACCACAGGTGTGTGGGTTTGTCTCAGGGATTTCTATCTTGTTCCATTGGTCTATATTTCTGTTTTTGTACCAATACCGTACTGTCTTGATGACTGTAGCTTTCTACTCTAGTCTGAAATCAGGAAGTTTGATTCATCCAGCTCCATTTTTGCTTTCTCAAGATTGCTTCAGCTATTCAGGGGCTTTTGTGTTTCCATACAAATTATAAAAGTATTTGCTCTGTTAAAAATTACCATTGGTAATTTCATAGCAATTGCTTGAATCTGTAGATTGCTTTGGGTACCATATATTTAGAGATTAAAAAGTTGGCTTCATCATAACTGTACAAGCATATGGTCATAATACATATTTAATTGATCAAAATAAGAGATATCCTTTTATGAATTATACGCTTCATATTGGTAATTTCCCACTTACTAGGAATTACATTTGAGAAAACTGATTTAGTATTTGTTATATTTAAAACATTTTAACAGCAATAATACAATGCATTTGGAAATTATTATTTGAATCTGCTATTTTTATAGGTCATAACAGCAGAATATCTGAAAATTCAGTCTAGTATTTTTTGGTTCATTTGCCAAGAAATCTATGAATTTATCCACTCCATAACTATAAACATTCCTTGTGATTCACTAAAAAATAAAGAAAAACATACAATTAATTTCCAGCTGAATTGTTTTTAAAGACTGTTTTTTTGTGTGTGTGTCTTATCCATACACTGTCAAATTTCCATTCACTCATCAGCCAGGTAAATATCTCTCTATAGAATTTTCAGTTTATATCTATTGAACACTAATCTGAATTCTGTAGTGCAAAGGTTCATGTGTAATAACACTGAATATTACCACTTTCTAGGTATAACTTTAGTCCTGTGCCTCTGTTTTTTTTTTTTTTTATTTTTTTTTATTTGTTTTCATTGGAATGGGAGTGTCATTGCTATTGTTTTTAAATATTCAGTATTCCCATGTTAGCACTAAGTCACACGATTTATTTATATTTAATACATAAAATAGAAGAGTGTTTTTTAAACTAGAGCTCTATGTGCATGCTAGTTATTATAATCTAGTTCTACTAAAGATCTCCAATAAAGTATCTAACACTCATTTCCTTTATGGAAAATTTTGTTGGGCCAATTGTGAATTCGTACCCCTAGAAGAGGGAGTTTTCCTATTCTTGTAGTAGGGTATTCCTCCCATGGTAGTCAATGGACCCAGGTAGTAAGTAAATGCTGATCACTTTTTCTAAAAGAAGGTATGACCAAGACCTGTTAACAAGACAGATATGAGTCAAGCAGAGTTTTTGGAAATCATCTAAGGCCATCAGGGTGACTCCTGAGAGAGACTCAGAACTCTGAAATAGAACCTAGATGTCTACTTCCATTTTAAAAATTCAGTTGCATACTCTCCTGCACTACACATTGAGAAATCTAATTAATTGACTTTCTGAAAAAATGAAAATTAAGTGTGAGAAAATTCCTTTATACAGCCTACTGATTTTAAAGGAGCTATCTTCTTTAATGGATCAGATGGCTATATTTTAATTTATAGAAATAATTTGAAAAACTTTTGAAGACAGAAATATACCTTTAGGGTTTTTGAAACATATCCGGGAGAGGCAACGTGGTGTACTGAAAGAATCCCAGACTTTGGAATCAAGCAGAGGAGGGTTTAAATCCTGACCTCCCATTTTAGGACTCAAGTAGCACTGGGTCTGTCTCTGGTACCTAGCAGTAGAAGGAAGGTAATCATACAGGTTACAGTGATGACTGAGGATACAGAGCATTGATACCACCACCTAGCAGAGTAGCAGCAGCACCATTAGTTACAGTTATTGTAATTATTAGAGCTACTATTGTTTTCTTCCTATGTCAAACATTATGCTAGATGCTTAAAAATTGTACTTTAAAAAATCAAAATTTCTTGGCAGGTTTTGTTATTATCCCCAATTAAACATGGAAACCTATATGCAGAAAATTCACACAATTGACCTAATGGTCATAGAGCTAGTTAAATACTGAAGTCAGGATTCAAATATATTTTAGTCTGACAATAATGTTCACTTTTCCTTATAACTAGAAGGAGAAAATGGATATCACTATATGTTATTCATTCAAAATACTTTTATTAATTAAGAGCTTAAGCTGTAACCTGTGCTATATGCTAAGGATGAAAAGTCAACAAGAAAGACCTGTACTCTTGAGCCATTCTACTGAAATGGGGGTGAGGGAAAAGGCAAGAGATAATCAAACAGCTAAGAAATTCAGTTGAATTAAAACTGTCCTATGAGGTATTTAAAAAACTAAATTTAAAAATCTATGAGATATACCTGGTTTTGAATTTTCTGGGATAGTAATGTACTACAGTTTTCCATTTTAAAACCACCCTTCAAGAGATGCAGTCCTGCAACAGTTTCCTTGAAAACAAGAAGGACAAATTCACCAAGCACTGCGTTCCAATTCAATTTTGCATAGTCATGTGTAGTCAGAGACACTTTGATATGAGTTCGAGATAAACTATTAATGGACTATATTGGATGACAGTCATTTAAATCTTTTTCTTGCTTACTGTCATTATGTATGAAGGCACTATCTCTCAGATAGTCTCAAAGTGGAACCAGGTGTCCAAAGCTACTTATCTAGGGCACAAAGTTATTTCTTTGAAGTAATTCATATGTACTCAATTTCAAATGAAATTGTTAGGATCTAACAATTTACAAGTTTTGTAAGTTTCAATGTTTTTCAAAGCCCAAATATTTAATATTGCAGTGCACTGGTGAATATAAATATCTTCACATCAGTTTCTCTTTATAGCTTTCCTTGTTATATTACAAGATAGAAGTAAACATGATATTCAGTTTCTATCATTATATATTGTCACCAAAATAATCATCAATATTGATATCAGACAACTGTTGTAATTTCTTACATTTGAATTTTATGCAGATAATTGAAATATTACTTCACCCAGCTCATGAATTACATGCAATTTCCAATGGGAAGTTAAAAGCTGAATTGCTTTGAGCTAAAACCTTTAAGTAGCTTAATGAAGCATATGCCTTTTAGACTTAGTAAGCAGATCATAATGGAATAAGGAAGAGGAGCTTTCCTGCAGCATGAAATTCTCTCTTAACTAACACTAGCTTATGTATATTTAGCTTGTCAGCTCCTGATCTTATAAACATAAAAGCTAATTCAACTATAAGATTGAAAATTGGCTTTCTAAAGTAGTAATGCTTTACCCTAAATTTTTGGCCTTGGACAGGCCAGCATCTTGGGGAAAAAATGTTTTGTTAATGTGGAACACAAGAAAGCGGAGGGCAAGAGGGAAGAGAAGAGGAATTCTGGAGCCAATTGACTTAACTCTAAGGGCTTAATATCTGCATTTGCATGCTACTTGGAAGACATTTTGACAGTAGTCTCTGAATTTTTTTACTGCCTACTTGACTCCTTAGCACTTCGTTTTTCTCTTGTATTCTTTAACCTTATCAACTAGTTAAGATCCTTGCACACATTGACACTGTATTCCTTAAACACTGTTAAAGAACAAATTTCAGTAACTAAAAATAGACATCTATTGAAGCTGCTAGGCTGCAGGGATTAAGGATAAAATCAGTTACTGCCAAATCCAGAGGCTAAAACCCTCAGAGTGTTACATGTCTGTTGGTAATCAGATCTATTTATAAATTCACCATCTTCTTGATCTTTTAATAGGATAATCAGTAAAAAAAAAAAAAAAAAAAAAGCCTCATATTTTAAAACATGCACAAATGGGGCATTCTCTCTGCCCATGATCATATTTGCAAAACTCTTTGGGACCCAGTAACTGATTTTTATCCCAGTGTAACTAATACACAGGCAAAATATATTAGTCTCCATCACATGTTAACCCTAAAGAATGTTGACCTGGGTATCCCACCTATGGATGAAATGAGTGAGTTTACTACTGGAAAGTTTTTTTTTTTCTTCTGGCTTTACCCTACTGATAAATACATTAGAACAAATTCTGATTTTATTATTTAAATATGTATTGGCATAAACAACTACAACAAACTATATTCCAGTTAGAGCATTTATGAATTCTCCTAGGATTGATTTTGTTATCCACCAAAATATGTGAAATTGTCCAGTATTCTGTATTTACTGTTTTGTTGAAGGAGGTTAAGATATCACATAGTCAGTGTTGTTAAATCTCACAGTCAGGTCATTGGAAACCCAGGTTTACATAAGAGAAGTTAGCTTAGATTTGTTAATTATATAGATTTTGCAAATCTATATAAAACCATCCTTCTGATTTATTCACAATTTGGTAAAGAGAAATGCATATTCACTACAGCAATTATAATATGGAAATATTAACATTAATCTTGAATTCACTGCAAATGTATTTCCTTTACAAAGTAAAGAGAAACCAAATGAGGTTGACATATTTAAAACAATGATAATGAGTACCATAATACACAGTTGAAGGATAAGCATTATTGGAGTAACTAAAGCCAAAAAAATTAAAAAAGCTAAGTTTAGTCTAATTTTAGAATTCATTTTACGTATTAGTTTTGAAATTCAAAGGTGGTGGGGGTGAGAGTTCATGCCTCTCTTTTAGAATTGGAGTTCCCACTTTTGCTTGCTGTTACAATCCAGCAGAGGGAGCAAAAGCTAATGAATAAACCCAGTAAGTGGTAACATTACCCATGATCCTGCCAAAGAGTACAAACTTTTAGAAAAAAACTTGCTGATTTCTAATATCAAGACACAAGTGGGAAAAATACTTCCAAGTTTATGTCATTGCTCCTCAGGCAATAAAAGATTATGTGTAAACAAAGAAATGTCAAAATAGACGACAAAGTTAAAACTCTGTTGGTCCTACACCACATACTCAAAGCTATAAAATAACATAAGGGATGAGTCACAAGACTTTCCCAGAATGCAGAATTACCCATATGCTCTACTTATGTTGATTCAGGTTGGATTCTGTAAGGAGTTTCTGTAGATGAAGTTCCTCCATGTTTGCCTGCCTAGATTTTTCTTAGGATTAATGAATGGCATGATCAAGCAATTGGTGTTGTCAGGTAATGTAATACCAGTGACAATCTCAGGATCTTTCCTGATATTTCATTTTGTTGCTTACATAGCATTCTTTGGGAACATATATATTTTTTCCTGTATGCCAGTATCTTCTATTATACATTAAGATTAGATCGTTGAGGACTGTCAGAAGACACTAGTAACCATTTTTATGTTTGAAGAAAATATTAGATTTCCAATGTTAGATTCATTTACTTGAGAATACCCTGATGCACACCATGCTGCCTTCTAGGTGTTCATACATTAAAAAAAAAAAAATCTAGATATCATAGGACTACTGCAAAAACCTCTCAGACATTGTCTCTATCCAGATGGTATGCTCTTCTCAATTTTTTAAAGTGGATATTGAGAGCCCTGTTCCCTGATAATTCATCCTCTATCATATTTGTATCCAGTGTCATCTTGACAATAGCCAGAAATAATTTTCATGACCTGGACCCAACAGTTTGGCACTCAGCATGGAAACCACTTTGCTTCTAGACTTTTTGACCTGCTTCTCAGGTCTGATCCTAGACCACTTCCATGTTCCATGTGTCTTTGCCACTGTCTGGATGACCTGTCCATTTACCTTCACCTTTATTCAACTGGAACTTAATCCTCCCCTGCTCTTTTCACCCCCTTTCTGAAAAATACTGCCTACCTGTCTAGATGTCAGGACTAGGCAATTTCCAACCTCACTGTAACTTTCAACTACTTATTTGAGCAAACTACTTAGCCTCTTTGTATCTTAGTGTTTTCATATATAAAATTAGGGTAATAGGTTGGTTTTAAATTAGTTATTACACATAACTGCTTGGAACATACAACTTCAATTTTATTGTGGTGGTTGTCTTCCCTGTCTCATTCTGACAGCTTTCCTAAGCCACTGACTCCTATCTGTTTCCAGTCTCCCAGAACTCATGTCCAGTTAGCCTCACCAGATTTGACTTGAGTTCCTATACTATATCGTCTTCTAAGGGACAATTACTATTACATGTCTAGAAACTGTCAAACCAATTTTCAGGAAGGTTAGAACATGTCATGAATAGAACAAACTCCTTTCCATGCACTCCCCAAAATGAATGTATTCTGTAATTCTGAAAAAATAGCAGCAGCAGTGACATAGTTTCAATCTTTCTGAATTCCTCAATTGAAGCAGAAAGAGCATCCAAGTTAGCAAAAACAAAAACTGATGGACAAATTTAACAATAAAATTAGACAAGGTATTCTCACCAATTCTAAAATATGACTTGTAAACTTCATGACCATATGATAATACAATCATTACAGTAGAAAAAAAGGAAAGAAACGGGGTGTCTGATGGAAATTAGACCACACTAACACCTCAGTTACCAATAGATATTCATGAGAAATTGTTTCATGCTAACTTAGTAGTTGAAACTGGGAAAAGTGTTTTCATAAAATCCAGTTTGCAAGTCAGTGGAGTCTCCTCTTTTAATGTCTGAAGGATCTGAGAATTCTACAACCTGTGAACTTTTATAGCTCAATAGCTGAGGCTCTTTCTCAGGAGAAAATTCAAGGAATGAAGCCCTACTTAAGCAGGCAGGTACAACAACAACAACGGAAACAAAGTCCAGATAAAAGCAGGAGAGGGAAATAGGAGGGACGGGTTACGGGGCAAGGTGGAGACAAAAGGCAGAGTACAAGGACTTGAACTGACCTCCTCTCACAAATCACCAAAATCACAACTAAGTGCTGAACAATACTTGACAAGAAAGACTGGAATGTACCAAAACAGATTCTACATCCAAAGACAAAGCCACAACGAGGCAGGAGGAGGACTGCGTTCAAGAAACAATCAAATCCCATACCGATTTGGTGGGTGACCCACAAACTGGAAAATGATTATATCGCAGAGGTTCTCCCACAGAATAAAAAGATGTGACATACACACACACATACACCCAGAGGAATACTACTCATCCATAAAAAGAAAAATATTTTCATACTTTCAAAGATAAATATTGTATGATATCACTTACATGTAGAATCTAATTATATAAACAAACTTACAAAACAGAAACAGTATCTCAGGCTTTGAAAACAAGCTTATGGTTACCAAAGTGGAAAAGTGGGGGGCATAAATTATGAGTTTGCTCAAACATATACACTGCTATATATAAAATAGATAATCAACAAACACCTACACAGTCAATTCTCTGTAATATCTTATATGGGAAAATAATCTGAAAAATTCTGTATTATTTTTCTGTATACTTGAACCACAACATTGTAAATCAACTCTACACCATTAAAAAATTGGAAGGGAAAAAAAAAAAACGTGGAGGACTAAACAGAACCAGGAATTCTCAAAAAAAACCAAAGGATTTTTTTCCAACTGTCAAAAAATTACAGGAACAGATCTATCCTTGTGAAGTTAGAAATGGTCTCCAGTGTAAACACGTCCTGTCAGGTACAGCTGGAAATATTTATTCTTAAACATTTCACTTGGTAGTGGCAAAATCAGCTTTGCTATGAAAATGTCCTTTATTTTCCACCAGCACCCAGAGTTCTCAAAATGATTCACAAAATAATCAGGCTTCCAGCTAGGAACTACTTCATTGTGTTCTCCTGATACAAGGAGTTTCAGTCCTGATTATATTGAATTATCTGGGGGATCTTTTAACCGTACTCTGGTCCTACTCCAGACCATTTGAATCAGAATCTGTGAAGCAGAAGCAAAATAGAAGTATATTCTAAAAGCTTTCCAGGTGAGTCTATGCGGCAGCCCAGGTGGAAACCACTGAAAAAGAAGTTACTCAAAAACGGAAGAGTAACTGTACTGTCACCATTAAATATCAAAATATGTCATACCTTCCTCGAGAATCAGTTCAGTCGCTCAGTCGTGTCCGACTCTTAGCAACCCCATGAATCACAGCATGCCAGGCCTCCCTGTCCATCACCAACTCCCAGAGTTCACTCAAACTCACATCCATCGAGTCGGTGATGCCATCCAGCCATCTCATCCTCTGTCGTCCCCTTCTCATCCTGCCCCCAATCCCTCCCAGCATCAGAGTCTTTTCCAATAAGTCAACTCTTCGCATGGGGTGGCCAAAGTACTAGAGTTTCAGCTTTAGCATCATTCCCTCCAAAGAACAACCAACACCGATCTCCTTTAGAATGGACTGGTTGGATATCCTTGCAGTACAAGGGACTCTCAAGAGGCTTCTCCAACATCACAGTTCAAAAGCATCAATTCTTCGGCACTCAGCTTTCTTCACAGTCCAACTCTCAAATCCATACATGACCACTGGAAAAACCATAGCCTTGACTAGACGGACCTTTGTTGGCAAAGTAATGTCTCTGCTTTTCAATATGCTATCTAGGTTGGTCATAACTCTTCTTCCAAGGAGTAAGCTTCTTTTAATTTCATGGCTGCAATCACCATCTGGAGTGATTTTGGAGCCGAAAAAAATAAAGTCTGACACTGCTTCCCCATCTATTTCCCATGAAGTGAAGGGACCAGGTGCCATGATCTTTGTTTTCTGAATGTTGAGCTTTAAGCCAACTTTTTCACTCTCCTCTTTCACTTTCATCAAGAGGCTTTTGAGTTCCTCTTCACTTTCTGCCATAAGGGTGGTGTCATCTGCACATCTGAGGTTATTGATATTTCTCCCGGCAATCTTGATTCCAGCTTGGGCTTCTTCCAGCCCAGCGTTTCTCATGATGTACTCTGCATACATGTTAAGTAAGCAGGGTGACAATATACAGCCTTGACGTACTCCTTTTCCTATTTGGAACCAGTCTGTTGTTCCATGTCCAGTTCTAACTGTTGCTTCCTGACCTGCATATAGGTTTCTCAAGAGGCCAGTCAGGTGGTCTGGTATTCCCATCTCTTTCAGAATTTTCCACAGTTTATTGTGATCCACACAGAATGGTGGTTGCCAAACTGCATATTATAATCACCTGGGGAGATTTTAAAGACCCCCGATGGACACTATGTCCCCTACTCCAATTAAACAAGAATAGTCTGGGCATCAGAATAGTTTAAAGATGACAAATCATTACCCCCTTCAGGAAGCAAAGAAAAGAAAAAATGAAGAGAGAGGGAGGGAGGGAGAAAAATTATTTCCTGATCAAATTCTTCCTCTTAACAAATCAAGAGAATTTTTTTCTGAAAAGAAAGGAAAAGGATCACTACAATAAGAATAAAGATAATCAAGAGTAAAATGATATCTCTATGAAAAATGAAACTAAATCAAAACCTTAGGCTCATAAGACAGGAAAACTGTCAACTAATATTTCAAAACAAGATAAATTTTATTATACAATAAGTAAAATAAAAACATAAATTAAAAAAAAAAATCTGAAATGAGGGCCTGAACTGGAGGAAAGAATTAGAAATTAAGGAATGAATCATTTCAGAAATGGATAAATTTGAAAGAGCAGAGGATTCAACAATCCCTGAAGAAAATGCCATAAGAGTTTTAAAGTGAGGGAAGGAGGAAATTTTTTAAAGACAGTTTTGTCTTTCTTTTCTATCGAATAGAAAATGACATATATAAGAGATATATAAAAGATACAAAATACAGAATAGACTTTCCTGATAGAAAACAAAGTAACAAAATATGAACACTAATAAATCAATTATCTATAATTCAATATTATTCAATATTTACTCCTTGAAAATAAATTTGGAACTACATATTGAAACAGACCACCACCTATCTGGGCAATCTACTCGACTTATTTTGGCATTCAGGCAAAAATATATTTGTAAGAATAAGGAAAGAAAACAGATTTTCTTCAGCCTTTTCAAAAACAACTATTTATACTGGAAGTGAACAGAGTAATATCTTAAATATACTCAAGGAAATACATTGTGAGTCAAGGATTTCAGATCCAGCAAATTGATTTTGAAGTATAAAAGCCACAGATACAGTTATCAACGTGTAAGAACTCAGAATATTGCTCGCAATAAATGGAAACATCATCTACTGATCTGCTCAAACCAAAATCTTGTAATGCTTCTTGATGCCTTTGTTTTCCTCTCCTGACTCATTTCCACTTCAATTGTAAGTCCTACTGGCTCTATCTTAAAAACATCCTAAACTTGACCGCCCCACATCCACTGTTGTCCTTTTATGCCAAATAACCATATCTAATTGGCATGACTCAATAGTCCCCTTATTTATTTTTGTTTCCACCCTTGCCTCCCTCTAATCACTGGGACAGGGCTTGACCTCACTGCCCAGCTCTGCCCAACCCCTTACCAAGTGTGAATTTCAATTGCTGACTGGGGCTTTACTGCAAATCACACCATTTTTCCCAACTCAGGCAACCATTACCTGACCATAGGGTTCTGTACCATACAAAAAAGTTGATTTGTAGAAACCTAATCCAGCCTCTGCAGAAGTTTCTAATCATACTCATTTGCCAAGAGGGAGAAACAGGCACCTGAAGCATAGATAACTAAATATATCCAAGTAATGAGTGAGTAAACAGTAAAATATGTGTCCTAACAAGAGAGAAAAGAACTTTTTGGAAGCAGAGTGGACAAGTGTAAAACATACTACTTTGGGTTGAGACTAAAGGAAAAAAAATCTAAAACATTTCATCTATTAGAAAAGGTTTTCTTTTTTACATTCACTTGTGTTTGACTTAGTAATTTGGGCATCTTTAAACTCAATAAATGGCTTTCATAAAATTACATTTGGCACAAATGTATATTAACATGTTAATTATGGGACTAATGCAGTGTCTGAGTATAAACCATGAATCTGATGTTTGCAGTTGGCAATTTAATCTTGGTTTTGAAAAATTTTTCCTGTGAAATCACCATTTAGCCTTGTAAGTTTTTCTTAGGGTCAACTGCTTTCCACTGTTTGGTATTAGGAATGCAAAAAGATGCATGTTTTAGTTAAAAAATTATCAGTGTAATTAATCTTTATAAATGTTCAGAATGGAGCCTCTAGTAATGAAGCAACGAAAAATACATAAATTTGCATATCGGGCCAATTTGTTTCTATTACTTTGCATAGGGCACTGTAGGACTTAAGGACTTCTCAAATACACTATGATTATTTGGGTGCAATGTCGAGACTGTCCTAATTTTCAGAAGATTTGCAGAAGAACTCCTAATTTGTAATACGTGGATGTTTTCTTCTTCTCTGATACTACACTATAAACAAAGAGTGCCTCTTGACTGGATGCTAATGACAACGCCAGTGCTATGCAAGTTTACCTGAATGGGAGTTTAGACTGTTATACAGATATCAGAATAGACATGGAAAAATAAATATTTAAAGCTTTGTCTTTTCCTTGGAGAAATTTCCTTACAAAAATATTATTTTGCTATCAACAAGGAATTTGAAAATACCAAAGATTTTCTGACTTACATTTCTGTGTTTCCTTTAGATAAGAAATGTTGAAACAAATCAATGTTTAGACAACATGGGCCGCAAGGAAAATGAAAAAGTGGGTATATTCAACTGTCACGGTATGGGAGGAAATCAGGTAAACTCCGTTTTTTATCAGCTTCATATTTGGGGGGAAGATATTGTGTAAACTATCCAGGTAGATTATGGCTCACTGCCAATAACAATGTCTTAGTAAATTGACAGGCATTCTAATAAAGACTTAATTTATGTCTTTAACATATAATAACTATGTTATTATTCTAAGTATTATAAGAAAACACTGAAGAATTTAATAAGTAGGGCAACATCTTTAATTAGCCTAGAGTGAATGAGGGCAGCCAGATGTTTCAGACCTACTTCCTATTACCATGTATGAGAAAATGAGGACTGCATTTTATTGTTAACTCAATCATATAAAATAATCACTCAGCAATTATGGTTCCTAATGGTGCTTACCCTGAATTTCTTCTTCAAATGTTTCTTGTCTATCATGTTTTCTATGACTTTTGGTGGTTTAATAAAATTTTAAGCACATAGATAAGCATGTTTGTTAACAACTTTGCTTTGGCTATCTGAAGATGCCCTTCAGATCAGGTAAAAATGTATTATTTAAACAAGATTTATACTTAATTAAAATTTTAGGACACCTGTTTTGTGTGTGATGGTCCAATTAATTATCAGAAACTTACCAGACTATAACAAGGATTCTTGTGTTTTCTGTAAGCAATGAAAAGCAGCACTGCAAGGTAGAAAAAGTAAAGGCTGCTTGGCTTGAGTCTTGGTGCCACAGCCACTTTCAGAGGTTTAATTTGAAGTTCATGGGAACTTATAACAAAGCACAGTTAAGAGACAGCTGCTCCTTGGTAGACAAGTTGTCTAAAAGGGTCAAGGTGAAGCATATGAGTGAGCTGTTTATCTAGTGTTTTAGAGTGAACTGAGGAAGCAAAAATGATTCTGTTCAGCACAACATGATGGTGATTATTTGTAATAGCTGAATGTTTCAAGAATCCATAGAAAGATCTTCAGGATCAAGATGTCTGCTCACCTACTCCCACAAATACATCAGAAATACATCTATAACTGTAACAATACACACAGAATATCTACTGAACACTGGCAAAAGACCTCAGACTTCTGAAAGGGCAAGAACCCCTCCCATAACTGGATAGGACAAAAGAATAAAGGAAAAATAAAGTAGTCAAAATGGGAACTGCACCCCAGGGAGGAAGCTATGAAGGAGGAAAACTTCTGTACCCAGGAAAGTCCCTTCTACAGTAGGAAGATCAGCTGGGGTGGAGAGGAAGCTTTGGAGCCAGGGAGGAGAGGGCAGCAACCAGCCTGAGTAAGGCAAGATGAAGAGTAACCTGCACAGACATATCAGTACGACTGCCTTGTACTCCCCAGCCTGAGATGCTTGTCTGTCAGTATGGACAGGGGCTGGGTGCTGAAGCTTGGGCTACAGAGGTCAGACTCAGGTAGAGACAGGAATCGGCTGTGCAGAGACACCCTGCCAGAGTGGCAACCAAGGACGGACTTGGAGGAAGCCTGGGGGTGCAAGAGAGGCAAGGTGCCAATGTTTGGGAAATACAGGAGGAGAGGGATGGGACCGCCATAGGAGCTTCTTTCCCTGTGCACACTCGTAGGTAACAAGACACCACCTATAAGAGCTCCCGTGATGGGCACAAGCGACCACTGCCACTAGGCCACCCACAAGCAGTCACCAGTGACTCCCCTGCTGCCCTGGGAGTGCTCTGGCTGCCACTGCTGCTAGGAAACCCAGGAGCAGGTGCGAGCATTCTTCAATATCTGCCAATCAAACAGTATGATATACCACATCAACAAACTGAAGAATAAAAACTAAATGACCATCTCAATAGACACAGAAAGAGGTTTTAACAAAAATCAACACCAGTTTATGATGAAAATTCCCCACAAAGTCATCATAGAGGGATGCTTCCTCAGCATAATAAAGGCTGTATATGACAAACCCAGAGCTACCATCACTCTCAACTGTGAAAAACTGAAAGCATTTCCCCTAAGATCAGGAACAAGACAAGGGTGTCCACTCTTATTCAACATAGTTTTGGAAGATGATCAACATCACAAATTAAGAGAGAAATGCAAATCAGAACTACAAAGAGGTTTAACCTCATACTGGGCAACTGGCAGAACACCCATCATCAAAGTCTATAATCACTAAATGCTGGAGAAGGTGTGGAGAAAAGGGAACCCTCCTACACTGTTGGTAGGAATGTAAGTGGCTACAGCCACTATGGCAAACAATATGGGGGTTTCTTTAAAAACTAAAAATAGTTCTATTTTAGTTAAGAAAACCCCATATTGTTCACCATAGTGACTGTACCCACTTACATGATCCAGCAATCCCACTCTTGGGCATGTATCTGGAGAAAATCTTATTCAAACGATGCATGCACCCCGTGTTCACTGCAGCACTATTTACAGAAGCCAAAACATGGAAGCAACCAGAATGTCCATCGATAGAGGAGTGGATAAAGAAGAATTTGTACACATATACAATGAAGCCATAAAAGAGAATGAACTAATGTCATTTCCAGCAATGTGGATGGACCTAGAGATTATCATAAATGAAGAAAGTCAGAAAAAGACAAATATCATATACTATTGCTTAATGTGGAATATAAAAGATGATACAAATGAACTTATATATAATACAGAAACAGATTCATAACAAACTTCTAGTTACCAAAGGGAAAATGTGGGGTAGAGGGATAAATTAGGAGTTTGGGACTAACATAAACACACTACTATACATAAAACAAATAATCAACAGAGACATACTGTATAGCACAGAGTACTCTACGCAATATTCTGCAATAACCTATATGAGAGAAGAATCTGAAAAAGAATAAATATATGTATAAGTAAATCACTGATGTATACCTGAAACTAACACAACATGTAACTCAACTATAATGTAAGATTTAAAGAAAAAAAAGGATCCATAGAGAAAAAGCCAGAATGAAATGGCCCTGTTGAGTTCTGGCACCATACTTCAAATCAGACTTTTGTACAATTCAATGGAAGACACTAAAATAATGCTTCTCTCTACAACTAAAGACAACTTAATTATTAAAATCCTAATTAGTACCTCACAGTTTAAATTTAAACAAGAAAGTATATGAGTCAAACTTTCTAAATTACAGCATGGGGAAATGACTATATGAAAGATGATGGAAACAACGACATAGTCAGAACAACAACAGAGCATTCAAAAAGGGTCCATCTTATTATACTGATTCACGGTGAGTGTCAGAGGTTTCTATTACCAAAGTCACGATGAATTCAGCCCCAAGTGGCAAAAGCTATCACGGGACTAAATACACAAGGGTTTACTTTTTTCACATAGTATGAAATCTGCCAAGCAGTCAGTTGTTAATTTGTTCAGGTCCTCAATAATTCCACCAAGAAACCACATACTTTCTATCTTTCCATTCTTATAGTTAAGTCTTAGCATCAGCTGGTCACAAGAGGTCTGCTAAAACTCCAGACATCATGTCTACATTCAAAGCAGGAAGAAGTGGGAATAGAAAAGAGTTGAAACAGTCATACCTGTCCTTCTATTAAGCAAACCAGATGCTTTTCTAGAGACTCAAAACACCTCTGTGTATGACTCTTTGGCCACAAGTGTGTGATTTTGACACCTAATGGCACAAATACACTAAATACATCATCTCACACTCACACATAGCTTTTCCTCATAGTTTATTTACCATGGTATTGAGTAGACATTTAGAAGTGTCTCCCATAATGAGTTTCAACAGCTTATGAAAAAAGCTACTTATCATTTGCACCATGATGACATGCAGAATTCTAAAAGAAAACATTATTTACGAGATCACTCTGATTCAAATATAGATGAAAATGAGGGAGGAAGACCCGTCAGGTGAATTAACCTCATGGATTCATTAAGATGCCATCAGATCAGATCAGATCAGTCACTCAGTCATGTCTGACTCTTTGAGACCCCATGAATCGCAGCACACCAGGCCTCCCTGTCCATCACCAACTCCCGGAGTTCACTCAGACTCACGTCCATTGAGTCAGTGATGCCATCCAGCCATCTCATCCTCTGTCGTCCCCTTCTCCTCCTGCCCCCAATCCCTCCCAGCATCAGAGTCTTTTCCAATGAGTCAACTCTTCTCATGAGGTGGCCAAAGTACTGGAGTTTCAGCTTTAGCATCATTCCTTCCAAAGAATACCCAGGGCTGATCTCCTTTAGAACAGACTGGTTGGATCTCCTTGCAGTCCAAGGGACTCTCAAGAATCTTCTCCAACACCACAGTTCAAAACCATCAATTCTTCAGTGCTCAGCTTTCTTCACAGTCCAACTCTCGCATCCATACATGACCACAGGAAAAACCATAGCCTTGACTAGACGGACCTTTGTTGGCCAAGCAATGTCTCTGCTTTTCAATATGCTATCTAGGTTGGTCATAACTTTTCTTCCAAGGAATAAGGGTCTTTTAATTTCATGGCTTCAGTTGCTCAGTCACGTCCAACTCTTTGCAACCCCATGACTGCAGCATGCCAGCCCTCCCTGTCCATCACCAACTCCCAGAGTTTACCCAAACTCATGTCCACTGAGTCGATGATGCCATCCAACCATCTCATGCTCTGCCATCCCCTTCTCCTCGTGCCTTCAATCTTTCCCAGCATCAGAGTCTTTTCCAATGAGTTGACTCTTCGCATGAGTAGCCAAAGTACTGGAGTTTCAGCTTCAGCACTTTCCTTCCAATGAACACCCAGGACTCATCTCCTTTAGGATGGACTAGTTGGATCTCCTTGCAGTCCAAGGGACTCTCAAGAGTCTTCTCCAACACCACAGTTCAAAAGCATCAATTCTTCAGCACTCAGCTTTCTTTATGGCCCAACTCTCACATCATACATGACCACTGGAAAAACCATAGCCTTGACTAGACGGACCTTTGTTGACAAAGTAATGTCTCTGCTTTTTAATATGCTGTCTAGGTTGGTCATAACTTTCCTTCCAAGGAGTAAGCGTCTTTTAATTTCATGGCTGCAATAAACATCTGCAGTGATTCTGGAGCCCCAAAAATAAAGTCAGCCACTGTTTCCATTGTTTCCTCATCTATTTGACATGAAGTGATGGGACCAGACGCCATGATCTTAGTTTTCTAAATGTTGAGCTTTAAGCCAACTTCTTCACTCTCCTCTTTCACTTTCATCAAGGGGCTCTTTAGTTCTTCTTCTGCCCTAAGGGTGGTGTCATCTGCATATCTGAGGTTATTGATATTTGTCCCAGCAATCTTGATTCCAGCTTGTGCTTCCTCCAGCCCAGCATTTCTCATGATGTACTCTGCATATAAGTTGAATAAGCTGAGTGACAATATACAGCCTTGACATACTCCTTTTCCTAATTGGAACCAGTCTGCTGTTCCTTGTCCAGTTCTAACTGTTGCTATGGTTACTGTTCAAAAGGATATCCAGTCATATGCTTAAATTTGTCTAAATGACACAAAACACTAGATCATAAATGCTTAAAATATTTTAAAAAATATTTAAATGTTTTCATATGTCCAGAAGTAAACTATGCCACTCTACTGTAGACTTCCTATTGGCAGGGCCAGTCCATTCTAAAGGAGATCAATCCCGGGTATTCTTTGGAAGTACTGATGCTAAAGCTGAAACTCCAATACTTTGGCCACCTCATGTGAAGAGTTGACTCATTGGAAAAGACTCTGATGCTGGGAGGGATTGGGGGCAGGAGGAGAAGGGGACGACAGAGGATGAGATGGCTGGATGGCATCACCGACTCGATGGACGTTGAGTTTGAGTAAACTCCGGGAGTTGGTGATGGACAGGGACGTGTGGCGTGCTGCAATTCATGGGGTCTCAAAGAGTCGAACATGACTGAGCGACTGAACTGAACTGAACTGATATCTACTCCATTCTTCATCCCCAGTACCTGGTACTTAGGATATGGTAGGCACTTACTGCACTTAATAAATACTAGTCAAGTAAATAGATGAAAGAATTCATGGTCAGAATAATGGATTTATACCCTAGTACTATATAGACACTGCCAAAAATGTTCTTATTGTCATAGTAACCAAAATTATAGAAAGATACTAATCTCAGAGATTCAGAAATAAAGGGGACAATTAAAAAGTAAAAAAAAACCCATACCTACACATTTTCTAATGTCTCTACATTATCTGGTTAATTACAAGATAAACTTTAAAACCAATATTTTTCATCTATATAAAGTTATTCCTGTCTACAAATATGAAAATGCTTACTGGAGCCCATTTTGTCATAACACAAATAATGGAAACAAATATTTACCAAGAGGAGAATGTTTAAATAAATCATAGTGTATCCACAGTAGAGATTACTACTTAGCCACCAAAATGACTGAGAGGTCTAAATGTATTGTCATCAAAAACTGAAAAGAGGGAAAAATAACAGAGTACAACTTACTTTGAAGTTGAATGACCTCATTTGTGGAAAATGTCTGTGAACATTTTTCTCTATTAACAGTATCTGTAATAGCCATATATAAATGCTATGCAACTTATTAGAAATATATAGATATCTATTTGGAATATAAATTACCACTGGAGAGAGGAATAGGAGAGGAATAGGAGAGAATAAGCTGGAATAGGAAATTTTTCTTTTTATCCCACATTTTCCTGTGTGTGTATATACGTGTGTGTGTGTGTGTGTGTGTGTGTGTGTGTGTGTGTGTATCATAATTAAACAAATAAAAATGGAGAAATTGAACTGCTGAAATAAAGGAACATCATTTTATAACACTATTCTGATCTGATAAATTGCATACCTTGTACATTACTTAATGTTTTGGAGCTTCAGTGTTTTACCTATAAAATGCATACAAATTTTCCCTCAATTTCTCTAAAGATTAGTAAACTTTATAAAACAAATAACTAGCATAGCATGTACTAGACAGCACATTTTGCTCCACTGCTATTAATTATTCTCCTTATTATTTCCATTTGTGTTCTCCATTATCTCAGTCTTTACTTCTAAAAGTAAAAATATTTATTCAGTGCCTAATGCCAGAGGTAAGTTAAAAGCACAAGATGCTTAATGGTATTGTTAAAGTCAATAAAAAGAACTGCCTCTCCTGTTATTCTAGCAAGTATTATGAAAAATATTAAAGCATCAGATAAATGCTATTCTGGTATCCTTTTTTATGGAATTCACAGTTTCTAGCAGTATTAATACTAGCATGATTTAAAATTTTGACTGACTTTTAAAAAGAACAGATCTCAGGATTTTATTCTCAGAGCTACCTCCCTGTTTTTACTGCTATTCTTTTGTGTTACCATGGAAACAGCATTTATTTTTATGGTTATTTAGCTTTGAATTTTTAAAAGTAGCCCCAACCCCTAAAAATATTCAAATTTATTTCTCCTGCTTTTTACATAAAAGTCAAAACAAATGTTGTTTTTTTCTTTTTTTAGGTGTTTTTTTTTGCTCATTTACTTTTCTAAATCAAGGGACTTTATATTTCAGAACAGTTATACCTTTCACCATTTCTCCTTGCATGGATGTTTTGGTAGTTTGGTTTTTGTTAAATTTTGGAGATATCACAAAGAAACTTACTTTTCAGTAGTTCTTGGAAGTATCCAGCATACTCTTTCATCATTCCTAGCACTGGGCACAGTGCTTGGGATATTGTAGGCACCTAATAAAAATTAGTCAAGTAAATAGATGAAATAATGCATGGATGTTTTTGTATCAGGAATACTGTGAAACAGGGTAGCAAGTGAAGAATTATTATTAAAATCAACAGTTGATCATCTTGAGGTGTTCTCTTTAAAAATTTAGTAATCCAAGTCTTCTAGCTCTAATAAAATTTGATACTCTATTAATTCCTTTCTGTTCTTGAAATGCTTTCTTTACATTAGCAAACCATATCAAAATGATCATTACTTCAAAAGAATGAAAATAAATAAGAATATGATTAAAACTTGAATATAACATTTTACAAGCGAAAGAAAGAACTTACAATTTACTGGTAGAAAATATGTTACTAGAAGTTACGGAATTATCTTCTTTGTGCTTTTGAAAAGATGACGTGGATTCCTAGAAGTAGTTTCATGTTACTGATGACTCAGATTTATATCTTCACCCTCAGACTCTCTCCTGAGCTCTGGAATCTGTTGCTAATTAATAACTGGAATTCTTTACAGGCATCTCAAAATTGAAGCTTTCCAAACTGTACTCATTCTCTTCCCCTTCATGCTATGCTATGCTAAGTCACTTCAGTCGTGTCTGACTCTGTGCCACCCCACAGACGGCAGCCCACCAGGCTCCCCAGTCCCTGGGATTCTCCAGGCAAGAACACTGGAGTGGGTTGCCATTTCCTTCTCCAATGCATGAAAATGAAAAGTGAAAGTGAAGTTGCTCAGTCGTGTCCAACTCTTAGCGACTCCATGGATTGCAGCCTACCAGGCTCCTCTGTCCATGGGATTTTCCAAGCAAGAGTACTGGAGTGGGGTGCCATTGCCTTCTCCCTTCCCCTTCATACAATCATACAAAATCAAAATCTGACATAGACACTCCTGAAATTTCATCGGTCCCCAAAACCCCTATTTCTATGAAAATAATACCCCTTGACTCCTACCTGTAAGTCCTTTTAAAACCAGGATTTCTATCTTTGTCCTGGCCTACATCTTCTTTCACCTGTGTGGTCAAAAAACAACAACTCATTATTTCCATATATCATAGGGAATTCCATAAATACATCCCATACATGTTACATTAGAATTAAATCAGATTAAACACTCCAGCAGTTCTTCACTGTCCAAAAATAAAGTAAAAATTCCCTAGTTATGACATTCAAATCACCTCATAATTTCATCCCCATATGGCTTTTCAGCAGTGTCCCTTGATGTTCTAATAGGTCCTTGTGCTCTAGATGTGTTTGGTATGTCTTTATTCCCTGCATACTGTGTATTCTTATGTCTCTGCACTGTTCTAATTGCCCTATTGGCCAAATATGGCTCCACTCATAAGCTTAAGACATACTCACTGTTTAAAAGCCAAATAATTTACCTTCTTTTCTGCTGCTGCTAAGTCACTTTAGTCGTGTCCGACTCTGTGCGACCCCATAGATGGCAGCCCACCAGGCTCCCCCATCCCTGGGATTCTCCAAGCAAGAACACTGGAGTGGGTTGCCATTTCCTTCAGGACATATTTTAATGGATAAACTATAATTTAGATTCAATCAAACCTTTACTGTTTAAGACACAATGTTATTTATAACTTTTCACTGTTACAGTCCAGGCTCATTGGTACTCTTGTAGCTAAAACCTGGTGAGCTTCCATCCATATTTATTTCTTTAGAAATGTCTAGAAGTTAAGTTTGCTAGATCGAAAGTTATACATCATTATAAGGCTTTTAATATATAGTGACAAATTGCCCTCTTTAATATTTCACCAATTTAATAGGACAAACAGCTAAAATAGGAAGAGGCACTGTGATAGATACTTAACATACATTATTCTTTTTGATTTTTACAATAATCTATGAAGTGCCTAGTGTTATTCTAATTTTTAAACTCCTCACGAGTTTAATGGAAACCTTGAGATTAATAATGTGATTGAGGTGGTAAAGCCAGTTTGAACCAAAATCTGGCTGACTCCACACCAGTTTTATATTCACTGCATCTGCACTGATTCCCAACCACACTCTCCCAGCACTGTGATTACAGTGGCCGACTCTAATGGGTGTTGTATTTTTCTTGTTTTTCACATTTGCCAATACAGTTTGGGAGAAACATTTTATCTTATTTTAAATCATATATCTAACAAAATCAATGCACGTAAGCATTTTTAAAGTTAGCATTAGTACTTTATGAATTTCATAACCATGCTTTTGCTTATGTTTTCATTGGAGTTTGAGATGGCTCTTTGTTTCACGACTTATAAAAACACTTTATCATCTTCTGTTATACACATTAAGTATATATTTCTGACTTGACAGTTTGTTTACATTGCGTTTTCATATACAGACTTTTATATAGTTTATCCCAATCAATATTTGCCTTTATGTTTTCTCTTTTTGATGTCAAAATACCATGCTTTTTTACTGAGGTGCTTTTACATGACATTTAAGATCATCTTACAGGAGCCAACAGTAAATAGGTCTTAGCCTCACTGGATATGTATCTAGTATACTAGATATATACTCAAAGATCGACACTAATTTTTAGTGACAATTTTAAGTAAAATTTATATAAACTTATATAAATGAGTCAAAGTAGATTAATATAATATTTATAAAATAGCCATTTTACTTTGTTAAAATATCAATATAAAAATTTTGAAAATATATCTTTAATCAAAGATAGGGAGAAAAGCAGCCTTTGTAAACACTGTACTTATTCCTTTTAAAGACAAAGAACATAAAGTGATGGAAAAACACTCACATTTTAGCAAGTGCATATATAATGTTTCTCTTTCTCCCTAGAGCCACTCATTTGGAGAAAGCTAGAAAGCACATGGAAACAGTCTGTGTAATTTATTGCAGTACTTGATTCAGTCATTTTTCAAGGTAGCAAGTCTAGAGAAGCTTATGCTAGCCATTTATTAAAACCATATTGTCTGCCGAGATAAAGAGATCATTAGGTATTATCCATACTTTCATACAAATGTCTCCTCTTCCTCTAAAATTCTGTTATTTATACTTAAGAAGAATCCAACATTATGACAGGTGCATTACAAATTTTGATAGTAAACAAATACATCATTCTCTTATTACAGACCCTCTCCTAGAGAAACTTAATTATTTTAGTAATGCTTTCTAATGTACTCATGGATTGTAATAGATATAGTCATTCAAGAGATACATATTCATTTTAAATATTAGATTTCTATAAGTAAAGTTTACATCTTATAATTACTTATAAGCCATTTCTATAATAATTTGGTCCCCTTTTAATAACCTGAATACTAGAATTAAAACTCGCCAGGGATTTCACAAAGTAAAATCCCACAATGGCCATTCAATGTTAAAGTGAGTTGGACACATGTGAGCCAGAAGAGGGCAGAGTTATAATTTCTGTAGAACTAGGGATTATTCCAAGAGCCTTTCAATCTCATTAATGCTTGGCTGGGAGAACTTGTCTTGTGTCTGGTAGGCTCAGTCTCCTATCGGGGGACTAAAAGATACTGAGGATGGACTGGCAAATTGGCTCACTCACTCATTGACAAACAGCCAACAAAGGTGGTTGTGCCAGTCTGTACAGATACTCTAGATGGGGTTAGTATATGATGGTAGTAGGAGAAAATATATACAAACATCTCACACTGACCTCATTTTTCAGTGGGTCATGCAGTATCTATACTGTTCATCAAGTCCATCAATACAAGAGTTAGTTTCCTTCCAAGTAAGACTCAGCAGGGCCTTCTGTCATGGGATCAGTCTGGTATCCAAAAAAAAAAAAAAAACTTTGGGATACATATACAAGTCAGTGAGACCATTATTTCTATGCTACTCTGGTTATTCTTGAGTCTTTTCATTCTATTTTCCCAGGAAATTAATCTTCTTAGATTTACCTTTATGGAAGCTCCAAAGTCATACCAATTCCTAAAAGCTTACACCAACTGCTTAAAACTGATTGATGCACATTTCTACTTAAATGACCAACTGTAACCTCAAACTCAGTATGTCTATGATTAACTCACCTTTCATCCAAAGCCCTTTTTCTTCAGTCTTTGTATTCATCTGTCTTTTACATTTTTTCTTTTCATATCCTGCTCTTCTCAAACTAAGCACTAAACCTTATGAATGCTCTCTACTTGTCCTTCTTACCTATTCTTTTATTAATAATTCTACTTTCCAAATCTGGGCCTTTATTGCCTCATATTTGATTTATTACAATAGTTTTAGCAAAGCTCCAGATTTTTCTCATATTTACTCGATCTCATTCACTAATGAAGTGAGACTACTTCAAAAATATCATTGCCAAATGGAAAAACAAAAATCTTTAATATCGCCAGTTATTACAAGATAAAATTAACATTCTTTACCAGTCAAAGCTCTATAGTCTGATCCCTTCTTACCTTTGAAATTTTTATCTCCTGTTGCTCACCCATATAGACTCTTAACTTTATCATCTCTATTGAGTATAGCCAGAACAGACATTTTAAAAATTGTTACCATTATCCATTTTTTAAAATCATATCTTTGCCTTTTCTTTTACCCACCTGACATCACCTTTCTCCATTTTTTCTAACTAAATTCTAGTTTACATAATTTCCTAGTTTATATCATTCATCTAGTTCCACTTCACCATCCTCCATGTAGTAATTCATTTTTTTCTGATTTTCAATACACACCGGTATTTCCTTTCTCTGAACTCACAATATTTTAAACTTTTTCTCCGTTTTAATTATTCATATATCATATCTCAATGTTTCTCTTACTTTGAGCTCTTATATTTTCATTCAATTATGTATGTTTGTTCTTACCTTCAAAAGCAAATGGTAAATTCTTCTTGAAGCAAGTATTAGTTGATTTCCTTTTCTTAATCCTTCTATAGTAATAAGTGCTTACTGAAAGAATGAATGGGTAAACAAATTCATACAAAAATTTAAAAGTTACTCAAAGACCTGCTATTAACATAGAAATAACTTCAAAACTTGGAAGAACCACATAAAGGAAAGTCTTCCTGGCAAATGAAACTGCTCTTATGAAAATGCCTAGATCTGAGGCTGTAGTAGGCTGAAAAATGACTTCCAAAGGGATCCACATCCTAAGCCTTGGCCTGTGAATGTTATATGGCAGAAGACCCTGCAGATGTGATTAAGTTAAGCATCATGATATAGGGAGATTGTCTCAATTATGTGGTTGGCACTCAGTGCAAACACATGTATGCATATGAGAGGAAGCAGAGGGGAATTTGACACACAGAGGAGGGAAGGAAATGTGACCAAAGAGGCAGAGATAGGAGTGATATAGCTACAAGCAAAGAAAAGCTAGGCTGTTGCCAGAAACTACAAGAGGCAAAGTACAGACGCTCCCCTAGCACCACCAGAGAAAGCACTGCCTTGCTGGTACCATAACACAACGTAGTGAAATTGATTTCAAATGCCTGACCTCCAGAATTGTGAGGGAATAAATTACCGTTGTTTTAAGTCATCATGTTTGTGGTAATTTGTTTCAGTAGCCACAGGAAAATAACGTTCAGTTCAGTTCAGTTGCTCAGTCGTGTCCGATTCTTTGTGACCCCATGAATCGCAGCACGCCAGGCCTCCCTGTCCATCACCAACTCCCAGAGTTTACTCAAACTCATGTCCATTGAGTCAGTGGTGCCATCCAATCATCTCATCCTCTGTTGTCACCTTCTCCTCCTGCCCCCAATATCTCGCAGCATTAGGATCTTTTCCAATGAGTCAACTCTTCGCATGAGGTGGCCCAAGTATTGGAGTTTCAGCTTTAATATCAGTCCTTCCAGTGAACACCCAGGACTGATCTCCTTTAGAATGGACTGGTTGGATCTCCTTGCAGTCCAAGGGACTCGCAAGAGTCTTCTCCAACACCACAGTTCAAAAGCATCAATTCTTCAGTGCTCACCTTTCTTCACAGTCCAACTCTCACATCCATACATGACCACTGGAAAAAACACAGCCTTGACCAGGCAGACCTTTGTTGATAAAATAACATCTCTGCTTTTTCATATGCTATCTAGGTTGGTCACAACTTTCCTTCCAAGGAGTAAGCTTCTTTTAATTTTATGCCTGCAGTCACCATCTGGAGTGATTTTGGAGCTGAAAAAAATAAAGTCTGACACTGTTTCCACTGTTTCCCCATCTATTTGCCATGAAGTGATGGGACCAGATGCCAGGATCTTTGTTTTCTGAATGTTGAGCTTTAAGCCAACTTTTTCACTCTCCTCTTTCACTTTCATCAAGAGGCTTTTTAGTTCCTCTTCACTTTCTGCCATAAGGGTGGTGTCATCTGCATATCTGAGGTTATTGATATTTCTCCCGGCAATCTTGATTCCAGCTTGGGCTTCTTCCAGCCCAGCGTTTCTTATAGATGTACTCTGCATATAAGTTAAATAAGCAGGGTGACAATATACAGCCTTGACGTACTCCTTTTCCTATTTGGAACCAGTCTGTTGTTCCATGTCCAGTTCTAACTGTTGCTTCTTGACCTCCATATAGGTTTCTCAAGAGGCAGGTCAGGTGGTCTGGTATTCCCATCTCTTTCAGAATTTTCCACAGTTTATTGTGATCCACACAGTCAAAGGCTTTGGCATAGTCAATAAAGCAGAAATACATGTTTTTCTGGAATTCTCGCTTTTTCGATGATCCAGCGGATGTTGGCAATTTGATCTCTGGTTCCTCTGCCTTTTCTAAAACCAGCTCGAACATCTGGAAGTTCACAGTTCATGTATTGCTGAAGCCTGGCTTGGAGAATTTTGAGCATCACTTTACTATGCTGTGAGATGAGTGCAATTGTGTCGTAGTTTGAACATTCTTTGGCATTGCCTTTCTTTGGGATTGGAATGAAAACTGACCTTTTCCAGTCCTGTGGCCACTGCTGAGTTTTCCAAATTTGCTGTCATATTGAGTGCAGCACTTTCACAGCATCATTCTTTAGGATTTAAAATAGCTCACCTGGAATTCCATCACCTCCACTAGCTTTGTTCATAGTGATGCTTTCTAAGGCCCACTTGACTTCACATTCCAGGATGTCTGGCTCTAGGTGAGTAATCACACCATCGTGATTATCTGGGTCATGAAGATCTTTTTTGTATAGTTCTTCTGTGTATTCTTGCCACCTCTTCTTAATACCTTCTGCTGCTGTTAGGTCCATTTCTGTCCTTTATCGAGCCCGTCTTTGCGTGAAATGTTCCCTTGGTATCTCTAATTTTCTTGAAGAGACCTCTAGTCTTTCCCATTCTGTTCTTTTCCTCTGTTTCTTTGCATAGATCACTGAGGAAGGCTTTCTTATCTCTCCTTGCTATTCTTTAGAACTCTGCCTTCAAATGGGAACATCTTTCCTTTTCTCCTTCGCTTTTTGCTTCTCTTCTTTTCACAGCTATTTGTAAGGCCTCCTCAGACAACCATTTTGCTTTTTTGCACTTATTTTCCATGGGGATGATCTTGATCCCTGTCTCCTGTACAATGTCATGAACCTCCATCCATAGTTCATCAGGCACTCTGTCTATCAGATCTAGTCCCTTAAATCTATTTGTCACTTCCACTGTATAATCATAAGGAATTTGATTTAGGTCATACCTGAATGGTCTAGTGTTTTTCACCACTTTCTTTAATTTCGGTCTGAATTTGGCAATAAGGAGTTCATGGTCTGAGCCACAGTCAGCTCCCAGTCTTGTTTTTGCTAACCGTATAGAGCTTCTCCATCTTTGGCTGCAAAGAATATTATCAATCTGATTTTGGTGTTGACCATCTGGTGATGTCCATGTGTAGTCTTCTCTTGTGTTTTGGAAGAGGGTGTTTGCTATGACCAGTACATTCTCTTGGCAAAATTCTATTAGCCTTTGCCCTGCTTCATTCCATACTCCAAGGCCAAATTTGCCTGTTATTCCAGGTGTTTCTTGAATTCCTACTTTTGCATTCCAGTCTCCTATAACGAAAATGACATCTTTTTTGGCTGTTAGTTCTAAAAGGTCTTGTAGGCCTTCATAGAATCATTCAACTTCAGCTTCTTCAGTGTTACTGGTTGGGGCATAGGCTTGGATTACTTGGAAACGAACAGAGATCATTCTGTTGTTTTTGAGATTGCATCCAAGTACTGCATTTCTTACTCTTTTTTGACTATGATGGCTGCTCCATTTCTTCTAAGGGATTCTTGCCCACAGTAGTAGATATAATGGTCATCTGTGTTAAATTCACCCATTCCAGTCTATTTTAGTTCACTGATTCCTAGAATGTCAACGTTCACTCTTGCCATCTCCTGTTTCACCACTTCCAATTTGCCTTGATTTGTGGACCTAATATTCCAGGTTCCTATGCAGTATTGCTCTTTACAGCATTGGATCTTGCTTCTATCACCAGTCACATCCACAACTGGGTATTGTTTTTGCTTTGGCTCCATCCCTTCATTTTTTCTGGAGTTGTTTCTCCACCGATCTCCAGTAGCATATTGGGCCCCTACTGACCTGGGGAAATAACGTGGGTCCTCACAAACAAAACTTCAAGAACTCTCAAGCTCAGTGTTCTTAAGCAATCCATTCCTTCAGAGAAGAGATTTAAGATAAGAAACCTTCCTCAAAGTTATAGACATATACTACTCTATATTGCTGCTTCAAGAAATCAAGTAGTAGGTACAAAGAATGGCTCTAAACTACACTTTTGGAATATTTTAAATATACAAAATTTGGTTTTGGATATTCCATTTTAACCTGTTTGTATCTGTTCTATTTTAGTGCAACTGTAGTAATAAATAAAATTGTCAATAGCTCTATATTAATAAAGTTTTTCAAATATAAAAAAGTGAATACATATTGAATTATATCCTTTTCCATTAACAGTTAATAAATTATGCATAAGTCTTAAAACTGTTTTTTTTTTCAAATCTTAATTCAAGAACTTAGCAATCAAAAAGTAACATTTTCTTAATCCAAAAAAAATATTTATTTATATTTATTTTTGTATTAATATTAAAGAAACATCTAGTAAGCTTGGAGTTAATTAAAACATAGAGGAACTTAAACTTATCATCTTATTTTACCTAGTTCTGCCTATCCAGAGTGTTCCCTGGCACAGAAATAAATGTCAAATCTGTTGTGTTCAATCCTTTTCTTCCCCGGTAGGAGTTACTCAAAGATTGTGAGACTGTTTTCTTAATATTCTCAAAAAAATGAGCACTAATATTATCTATTTCTTAGATAAAGCTTTTCCTCTAAGTGTTGTACAGTGTAATTTTATGTATTTCTACTTAATGGTAGATAATAACATCTATCACATATGACACTTTTTTAAAAGCTATCTAAAAATTGGCAATGCAAGTCAATGTAGAAAGCATTTTTACTGTCTTACTGTAATGTGCTTAAAATTAATACCTGAAATCTTTCATTCTTTTAAATAAGCAACAACTTTGGCTCCAAGCTTTCTAGCTGTAAGTACAACACTGGTTATATGAGTCATTGGGTCAATAATATAAAAACAAATCAGCATCCAAAAGATTCAATTATTTCTGGTGTTGAGATGATAAAACTGTCTACCCTGATTCTGGAGAGAAAGTGGACTAAACTTGGAGGAGACAACGATCTTTAGGAAGGCATATAAGCAAATGACGATGGATGTCAAAGTATGTCTGTGCACACAGAAGGACAAGTGTATCAATATCAGCTCATGCTTTAAGGTGCTTAAAATTAAATTTCTATAAAATTTAAATATTAAAGTGCTTTAAGATCTTTGGGAGAATTCACATAAATTTGTATCTATTTTATTAATGACATTTACAGAATATTTTGAAAAGTGTCCTTCAAAATGTGAACTATCACACATTTTCATAAAGTAAAAAATTTAATACTACTATAATCTTACAAAATGCACACATACAAAAAAAATACACACACACACACACATGCCTATATACTTCTCTTATTGCATATCACCAATAGGCTTTTCTTACTGACAAGGGTATACTGTTAGTTGAAATACCTACTGAAAGAAAAATATTTTGCTACTAGCAGTATCAGTCTGCTTCCTCAGTCCACTATGCATTTCTTCTGAAGCTCCTGTTACTTAGAGATGGACTACAGACTTTCTGCTAACTTCACAAGACTACAGACTTTCTGCTAACTTTCTGCTAGGTCTGTCTCCGTTAAACAATTTAGTTCCAGCAGAACCTTTCTCCTCTGTACTTTTTTCCAATCTTCTGAACATCACCCCTTTCTCTATTTTGTCTTCAAGTGTTTTTTTATCCTGTCTTATGCCTAATTCTTGATTTAGCACCCTTGTCTTAATCATTAACCTGAATTTTCTTGTTCAAGTCATTTTCCTGCCAAAATTTTAGTTTGTTTATTAAAAAATGTAATGGATTAAATGCACGAATCTACTATATATGAAGAATATTAAGGTTCTTTGAATGATCCCCTCTTCTCCCTCAAAAAGTGTACATGCATAAATTTTACTGAAGATAAAAGTAATTATTTTAAATTACCACTTGAAGCAATCTGTAATAGCTAAAATAATTTTATCTTGGCTTACTCTAGTAGAAAAGGCCACTTTATTAGTTTCTAAGTAAGGTAAATAATGTCTGTAGTTTCTAAATTAACAGTGTTGGCCAGTTTCATACTCACCAGAAGAATCTATACTCAAGATTATTTGCTTTCTTATACCTAAGACATTCTTTATCTTACTGTATTTCCCAATTATATCCTAGTTAATAAAATCCTATAGTATTTGAACAAAGTAATGGGTAATGGTATTCCCAGGGTTATTTTTTTTCTTTCAAATATGAAAACTTGTTTTTTTGGGGAAAGAAAAGATAACACAAGTAAGCTTAGATAACATAAAACTGGATGAGAAATTTATGTTCAAATATCTGACTAATCAATGCAAGGAAGAGAAAGTTCAGGAAAAGGGAAAAAAGTAGACAAATGTGCAAGTCAAATAAAATATCCAGTAATATATTATCAAGTATAATAGCACCAAGATTTTTAAGGCATTCTTTGCTTAATACTCACCAATATTTAAAGGCATTTTTTGCTGAATATTCATGAATTTTTAAAAGAAGTCATCATATATAAGATTTTATTGCATACAACTCAAAGAGGCTAATCAAATGCAAGCTTATAAACTTATAGGGCTGAAAAGAAAATGTTTTGAATATTTCATTTGTTCATGATTAACTATATATCCCATATATATTTTGCCTTGTTGTTAGAAATGCAGATATAACAATAGTGACAGGATAGCAACAAAATATCTTCCACATTTTAATGGCACTAATTATTGGCCTAAATAATATAATGGTCCCAATATATATTCTTCGTTTAAATAAAAAGCAGTTACATCTGAGGTATCATGGCATTGTCATCACTTTTCTGTATAAATTATGAAGAACAAATATTTCTAATTTTTAATAGGTATTTCTCCTAGTTAACAATCTAATCTCATCTTTAGAAACTATTGGTTTTACATCTATGGAAGTATACTTTTGCATGAAATAATTTTCTTTATTTTTCTAGGATTAACTGCATCCTACACTAAATTGAAGTATATATCATCAGTACAAGTTGGTTTAGTTATTAGTATTATTTAAGCTCTTCATGAGGATTCCCAGGTGGTGCTAGTGGTAAAGAACTTGCCTGCCAATGCAGGAGATTTGAGACTTGGGTTCAATCCTTTGGTTGGGAATATCCCCAGGAGGAGAACATGGCAACCCACTCCAGTATTCTTGCCCGGAGAATTCCATGGACAGAGGAGACTGGCAGGCTACAGTCCCTAGGGTCGCACGGAGTCAGACATGACTGAAGCAATTTAGCATGCACGCATGCAGGATGGAACTTGAGCAAGAACTTTCATTGTTAAAAGCATCTGAAATTTGTGCTTTTTCATAGTAGTAAAATCTGAGGAATGCAGTCTAATAAAAGAGAGAAAAATAAACTGTTAAAAAGGTAACAATTACACCAATTAAAATACTATGTAGTTATACTGTATTTGGTTTCTTTGTTTAATCTGATTTACAAGAAAATGTTTGAGAATCGATGGAAAATAATGTGACTACATCAAGGCTTCATAACAATAGCTATTCAATATATAACTAGGTAATAATTGTCCTCTGTTTGGCAGTGCCACCTGTACTTTCAAAGCAGAAGCTGGACTTTAAACTTTTTTAGAAAAAATGTGGTATCTGTATTTTTATTTATTTTTTTGTTATTTTAGCTATTTCAGCTTTATTTGGATTGTGATAAGAACATGAGCTCTGGAATGAGATAAATTTGAGTTCTGACACTTACTAGCTGTTTGAATTTATGTAAGTCATTCAGTTCAGTTCAGTCACTCAGTCATGTCTCTTTGCGACCCCATGAATCGCAGCACGCCAGGCCTCCCTGTCCATCACCAACTCCCAGAGTTCACTCAAACTCACGTCCATCGAGTCGGTGATGCCATCCAGCCATCTCATCCTCTGTCATCCCCTTTTAAATTATATTTATATTTTTATGTAGGTGGACTGTTGTCTCTTATCTCTCTATATATATTAATATGTGTGTGTATATATATGTATGTAAAATTCTGTTTAAATCTACTTCCACTTTTCAATGAGATTAAATATAAATAAGTAAATAGGCACAGAATCCCAACCCTCAATACCAATGGGAATACAAAAAAATGATTCTTGAAACAAAGAAGATTTGTACTGTTATACAGAAGGCATTCAGAGAAAAAAAGATCTGATAAGGACAGGGGTGAGTCTAAAAGGCTTCACAAAGCTGTCAGGGAGCACAGAAAATGGAGTGTGTGCAAGGACAGCAAGGATACTGGCCTTAATGGAGTCGAAGGCCTGGACAAGGCAGAGTGGAAAATTAAGCTTTATAAGTAGTGGAGCTAAGCTCCTAAGAGAATGTAAATGTCAAGCAAGGAAATTTTGCCTCTAGGGGACAAAAAGAGCAATAATCTTTCAGACTGCAAAGGTTGCCAAAGGATAGCTTGTAACCTATTTCTAATACAACCTCATGAAATACTTGCACATGTACTTTTGTTATTAAAAATGGTATGGTGAATGTGGCCAAAATGAAAAGGGCTTTTTTTCTTGTTATTTAGTACCAAGAATAATTTCACCACAAGCAGAGCCACACTGTAGAACTTTTTGTCAGTTCATTTATTTTATTCTGTTGTAAAAGGACTTGATCCAATACTGAGCAGGAAGCTACATGTGGTATGCAGAGAAATGATACCTTTTCATTAAAGGATAAAAGGCTTTGGTAGGTTACCATGGAAACAACCTATAGTCTACTCCAATTTCTAGTAAAGAATCCTAGTCTTCTAATGAAAACCTACCAGATATATTTCTACTCTCTCTCTCTAGTTGCTAACTTTCTAAATAGATTTTGAGTTGTTTTTTTTAATTACTATTTAAAAGAAGTAAAATGTGTTTATCTGGCTGCTGCTGCTGCTGCTGCTGCTAAGTGGCTTCAGTCGTGTCCATCTCTGTGCGACCCCATAGACGGCAGCCCACCAGGCTCCCCTGTCCTTGGGATTCTCCAGGCAAGAACACTGGAGTGGGTTGCCATTTCCTTCTCCAATGCATGAAAGTGAAAAGTGAAAGTGAAGTTGCGCAGTCGTGTCCGACTCTTAGCGACCCCATGGACTGCAGCCCACCAGGCTCCTCGGTCCATGGGATTTTCCAGGCAAGAGTACTGGAGTGGGATGCCATTGCCTTCTCCATTATCTGGCTGAGCTATGCAGAAATTGTTTGAAAGACACTTCCCCCTGCCTCCTCCAAAAACAGAGCAGCCTGCCAATTCAGAGGTGCATTGCCTGGCTGTTGTAACACCAAAGAAAGATTAAAGTGGTATCTGGAGGTCACAAGGACCAATGTTCAATTCACATATTACATGCTGATGACACCAAGTGCCATTTCTAAGTGGTGGAAATTATCACATTACAATTTACCACTACAGAGATCTTCTGTTCATTCAGTGAGTGAAACAAGGAGCCTATAAGCTGGATATATTTTTTACTATAAGAATCTTAATGCATTACATATAAATCTAATTTAAAGACATGGCCCTGGTTTTAGACTGAGGTTTTTAGAGACATGTTAATATTGATCTCTAAGGTCTCCTATAAAGAGTTCCAAATAGTTTATGGAGACAATCCCTGCTCTAGAATATGGGATTTATCTCTCCTCCCCAGTTGTGTGTGCATTGTGCTTAATGACTTGCTTTTAAAGAGTAGAATACAGAAGGGCTTCGTACTGACTTTCCAGTGGAGAAACCTGCCAAATGGTATCTTGGGTTAGTATTCAAGGTTCTATGCTGTGAGTCATGTTAATACCAAGAACCCTTGATAAAATCTGAGGAGAATGGCATTTCACTTTTGTGATCTTCCCCAAAAAACCTATAACCCCACTCAAATCATGAAATGAACATTAGACAAACCCAAACTGAGGTGCACTCCACAAAATACCTAACTAGTGCTCCTCATAACTGTCAGTCATCAAATAGGTTAAAGTCTCAGCAGCCGTCAGAGCTGGCTAAGGAGATATGATGGCAACGTGTAATGTGGTATCCTGGATTGGGTGCTGAAAAAGCGAGCATAGGATCATATGGGAACTTTAAGGAAAACCCTGTGAAAGCTGAATAAAGATTGGAGTTTAATTTTTAAAATATCCCAGAAGCAAAATATTAACTATGTGGAAAGAACATGGGATATATGAGGTCTGACAGACCACAGTTCAAAGACACATTCTCCCACTTGCAAAATGAATGACTTGGAATTTACCTAACTTTTTCAAACCTCATATTCCTTATTTGAAAAAGTAAAATTATAATACTAACCCTGAAAAGTTATTAAAGAAACATATAATTTATAATATGTGCTGTATCATATTTATGTGTCTTTATGCTTAGTCGCTCAGTCATGTCAGACTCTTTGCTATCCCATGGACTGTAGCCCACCAGGCTCCTCTGTTCATGGAATTTTCCAGGCAAAAATACTGGAGTGGGTTGCCATTTCCTACTCCACAGGATCTTCCTGACCAGGGATCGAGTCTGCGTCTTCCACACTGGAAGGCAGATTCTTTACCAGTGCGCCAGGTAGAAGCCCATATCATACTTAATATCCTAATATTTAATATGACTGCTATCTTGCCACATACATGGCAGGTTATCCTGAAATGTCTGCTTTCTCTCCTTCCACCTGCTTCTAGGCTGACATTCAAAAGGCCAGAATCTGTCCCCTTGCCTGATAGTTTTCTCTGCCAGAGGCTGCTCTGCCCACCTTGTCACACCTGGGGAATTAATCAACTCTACTCCCTGGAAGTACACCTCAGGCAAAAGTGGAGGGCAGCTGGTATAATTATCTCAGCTTCTTCACTCTTCCAGGGAACTGAATCTGAGGTTTGTTTTATCTGGTTGCCAGAGTTTCCCAACAGGATTAAGTTCCAGCTACCTATAGTGTAAATAATTTGTAATGTACCCTTTATTGGCTGCTATGCCTTCCCTGCATTCCAACCCATATTTCTTGGGATCATCTACGTAGTAAATTACTTGCACTTGAATCCTTGTTCAACATCAGCTTCTGGAGGAAGCCAAACTACATCTTAATTTAGCCAAACTGATCTTAGTTGGTAGCAATGATGAACTGTCATAAGTAGGATTTCTTTAAGCTTAAAATCACCTAGAAAAATTCAGTATTATTTGATTCAGTGCTAATGTTTTGGTAATAATATGAAGGTGAATTTTTTTTTAATTATGTCTAATTTAAACTAAAGGTAGTTTTAAGAAGCAGTTATAGCAGATACCCAATAAAACTATCTTTGTGCTATCTTAAGGATATTACAATTTGCCTTTTGAGACATTTTAATATACTTAATAATTTTTCTCTAATTACGTGCCACATACCAGAGTTACAGCAAGTATCTAAGTAACACAATGTATGTGAAAAGGCCTTGAAATTATATTAAATATCAGTAAAAATGTATTCATAGATGATATCACAAAATCCCTTATCATTAATTTGGGGCTAATAAAACAAATACTAAAATGAATATATAATCTATATATACATATGTGTGTGTGTCATGTGAATGACATTATTGCTGCTATGTTTATTTACATTCACAGGCATAAATGAGTAAGAACCTTAAAGACTAGTTATCTTGATGCTTCACCATTCCAACTAGTGATACAGTCATAAAGGCAAAGTGAAGTGAAAGTTGCTCAGTTGTGTCCGACTCTTTGTGACCCCATGGACTAAACAGTCCATGGAATTCTCTAGGCCAGAGTACTGGAGTGGGTAGCCTTTCCCTTCTCCAGAGGATCTTTCCAACCCATGGATCGAACCCAGGTCTCCTACCTTGCAGGCTGATTCTTTACCAGCTGAGCCACAAGGGAAGCCCAAGAATACTGGACTGGGTAGCCTATCCCTTCTCCAGCAGATCTTCCCAACCCAGGAATCAAACTGGGGTCTCCTGCATTGCGGGTGGATTCTTTCACCATCTGAGCTATCAGGGAAGCCCTCACAAAGGCAAAGTATGTATTAAGCCACTCCAGTACTCTTGCCTGGAAAATCCCATGGACGGAGGAGCCTGGTAGGCTGCAGTCCATAGGGTCGCTGAGAGTCGGACACGACTGAGCGATTTCACTTTCATGCACTGGAGAAGGAAATGGCAACCCACTCCAGTGTTCTTGCCTGGAGAATCCCAGGGACAGGGGAGCCTGGTGGGCTGCCAGACGTCTATGGGGTCGCACAGAGTCGGACACGACTGAAGCGACTTAGCAGCAGCAGCAGCCCATAACTGAAGATAATCCCATCCAAGAATTCACACAGCTAATTTGTTACAGAAAATACAATGAAAAAACCAAGAACAGAGTTCAAGTAGGTAGGAAGAGTGAAGGAAACTCTTAAAGAAATCTTGGCTCTCACTTGTATGTCTGTGTATCAAATTCAAAGTTTCATGAAGGGCCTGTATAATTCGGATAAAGCCTGAAACCTTTAACATTCTCAAAAGTATTAGTTGAATAAATAGATGGATTAATTACTGAATGAATAAATAATACAGACATAGCACAGGAGAAAAGTGTTCCTCATGGTGATAGGAATTTAGTTTTTTCATGTATCCCCTTTACCTTGATGGTCACTCTCTTCATATTCTACTGTTGCATAACAAATTACTACAAATTAAGTGGATTACAACAACACAAAAGTATTACCTCACAGTGCCACAGGACAGAAATTCAGGTGCAGCATGGCTGGGTTCTCTGCTGAGAGTCTCATAGGACTGGACTAAAGGTGTTGGCCAGAGCAGTGATCTTACTGAAGGCTCCAGTTCCTCTTCCAAGATTCCTGATAACTGGCAGATTTCAGTTCCTTGAAGTTAGAGGTCTGAGATCTCATCTTTGTCAGACTGCAAAGACAAAGTCTAATGTAATTATGAGGTGACTTTCTTATCATAAACACAGTCTCACTGACATTTAAGTCAGTGTTATAAAGGTAAATATATAAAGGGTGTTATACAGGGCATGTATACCATGGGACAAGAATCTACCATAATCACATAGAACACAGTCTCTGCACCTCAAGTATTATCTATTGTATCTTTTGGAAGGATTCCTCTTAGGCTTAAATTTGCAATTTATATTCAATATTACAATAATAGAATATGAGTATATATTTGGATAATATTTGAGTATAGAATCCTGATTGTAGATGTCCTTTAAAAGCCTTCAAGGCAGAGTAAAGTATTAAACATACATAAACTTTAACACCAGGAAACTATGAAGTAGAAAGAAAACAGAAACATCAGTCACATTTTCTTATTGTATTAGTGCATTCTGCTTATTATATTACCTTAATCTCTTGCTCTGTTTTCCACAGAGTGGACTAGAGAACTCTAAAGACAAACTGCTTTCATTTATTCAGCAAGTAATTACTGGACACATACTCTTCTCTTAGAATTGTTTCCACAGGTATTCAAAATATATCTCTATTATTACTATTGGGAAAGCAAGGTTTAAAAAATAAAGATGAGACAAATGTAATCAAATGTAAATAATATGCCTGGATTTTGCACAGATAATAACTAATACTGAGATATCACCTGGATTTAGTACTGTATTTAGAGTTTATATGAATTACTTCACTCAACCTTTGAAAAAGCCCAAGAAATATCCCTTTTTTATCCCTTTTTCCAGATAAGGAAGCTAAGATTTTGTCAAAGTTTCACAGTAATTCTTTGTTGTTGTTGTTCAGCTGCTCAGTCCTGTCCAATTCTTTGCTACCCCATGGTCTGCAGAACACCAAGCCTCCCTGCTGTTCACCATATCCTGGAGTTTGCTCAAAATCATGTCCATTTAGTTGATGGTGCCATCCAACCATCTTGTACTCTGTCGTCCCCTTCTCCTCTTGCCTTCAATCTTTCCCAGCATCAGGGTCTTTGCTGATGAGTCAGTTCTTCACATCAGGTGGCCAAAGTGTTGGAGCTTCAGCTTCAGCATTGGTCCTTCCAATAAATATTCAGGGTTGATTTCTCTAGGACTGACTGATTTGATCTTGCAGTCCAAGGGATTCTCAAGAGTCTTCTCCAACACCACAATTCAAAAGCATCAATTCTTCAGTGCTCAGGTTTCTTAATGGTCCAACTCACATTTGTGACTACTGGAAAGACCATAGCTTTGCCTCTATGGGCCTTTGTCAGCAAAGCAACAATGTTTCTGCTTCTTAATATGCTGTCTAGTTTTGTCATAGCTCTTCTTCCAAGGAGCAAGCATTTTTTTAATTTCATGGCTGCAGTCACCATCCACAGTGATTTTGAAGCCCAAGAAAATAAAGTCTGTCACTGTTTCCATATTTTCCTCATCTATTTGCCATAAAGTGATGGGACCAGATGCCATGATCTAAGTTTTTTGAATGTTGAGTTTTGAGCCAGATTTATCACTCTCCTCTTTCACCTTCATCAAGAGACTCTTTCACTTGATGTGAAGAGTTCCTCTTCACTTTCTGCCATAAGGGTGGTGTCATCTGCATATCTGAGGTTATTGATACGTCTCCCGGCAATCTTGAATCCAGTTTGTGATTCATCCAGCTCAGCATTTTGCATGATGTACACTGCATGTAAGTTAAATAAGCCAGTTGACAATATACAGCCTTGATGTACTCCTTTCTCAACTTGGAACCAGTCTGTTGTTCCATGTCCGGTTCTAACTGTTGCTTCTTGGCCAGCATACAGGTTTCTCAGGAGGCAGCTAAGGTGGTCTGGTATTCCCATCTCTTTAAGAATTTTCCACAGTTTGTTGTGATCCACTCAAAGTCAATAGAGTAGTCAGTGAAACAGATGTAGGTATTTTTCTGTAATTCTCTTGCTTTTTCTATGACCCAACGGATACTGGCAATTTGATCTCTGGTTCCTCTGCCTTATCTAAATCCATCTTATAAATCTGAAAGTTTTTGGTTCACATACTGTTGATATGTAGCTTGAAGGATTTTGAGCATTATTTTTCTGGCATGTGAAATGAGTACAACTGTGCGGTAGTTTGAACATTCTTTGGCATTGCCCTTCTTTGCACTGGAATGAAAACTGACCTTTTCTAGTCCTGTGGCCACTGCTGAGTTTTGCAAATTTGCTGGTACACTGAGTGCAGCACTTTAATAGCACCATCTTTTAGGGTCTGAAATAGCTCAGCTGGAATTCCCTCACCTCCACTAGCTTTGTCTGTAGTAATGCTTTCTAAATCCACTTGACTTTGCACTCCTGGATGTCTAGCTCTACATGAGTGACCACACCATTTTAGTTATCTGGGTCATTAAGATATTTTTTGTATAATTCTTCTGTCCATCCTTGCCACCTCTTCTTAGTATCATCTGCCTCTGTTCAGTTCATACTGTCTCTGTCCTTTATTGTGTCCATCTTTGCATGAAATATTCCCTTGGTATGTCTAATTTTCTTGAAGAATATGGAGGAAGGTCAGACTCAGGTCTTTGTCATTTTCTAAAGACCACGGTGTTATGCTGTCCTGCTATATTAAGAAAGTGAAGAATGTACTAAGATTTTAAGGGGGTGGTCTTTTCCTGGAAAAGTGGAATGGATAGTCTAATAATACAATCAGCATATACCAGGTCAGGAATGCAAGAATGAGGTGACTTGCTGAGCACAAATAAGCAACTACCAAATTGTTATATACAGTTATATTGAAGTCAAAGAGGAAAGAGTTAAGCCTTCAGAAGTGATATTGAGGAGAGACTGGTAATACCAAACTTGAGATACACACCCAGCTCATGTTTTTAACAGCAGTCTTTTAGAGCATTAAAACTGTAAAAGACCATAGATACCATGTAGGCATGTAAGACAGGAGTACACAGCTAGAAGCTACCTACATCTCCTTAACCTCCTCTGCACAAATCACTGAGCTAACAGGCTATAAATAGAGTCTGAAATTAAGACAGAAAAAATCTTTCATCTAAAAGCAAAAGCCTCTTTGCTTGGCATCTCCATTGATAAATTCAATTCCACCCATGCATTCTCCATGCTAGGATCAGGAAGATGTGACATACAGTAAGAGAGAACATGTTAAAAAATAAACCACACTGCTAGGGACTTCCCGGGTAGTCCAGCGCTTTGCCTTACACTGCAGGGGATGTGATTCTATCCTGGTTGGCAAGCTAAGATCCCACATGCCTCACAGCCAAAAAAAAAAAAAAAAAAAACATAAAACAACAGAACCAATAATGCAGCAAATTCAATAAAGACTTTAAAATGGATCACATCAAAAAACACACACACATTGTTAAATGTCGAATTTTTATTGCTAAACAATTTCCTTTTGTTATTTCCTGAGCTACATTTTTACAGAATGAGGCGGGGAAAAAACTATGTTTACTTTCTTATAATTTGCCCTTCTGGATGGCTGTTAACAGATTCCTTGAATTGTCTGTATTTCAAATACCTAAATAGATTCCCAGAGGCCCCAAAGCTCTAAAATTGGTATGTAAAGGGCAATATAGTCAAGTAAAAGAATAGCAGCAATAAGCCTGGGGTCCAGAGAGACCTCTGTCACTAAGAAGCTTTGGCAAATTGTGCAAACCCTGTAACTTTATTGACTTCGTGTGTGTGTGTGTGTGTGTGTGTGTGTGTTCAGTCACTCAGTTGTGTTCAACTCTTTGCAACCCCATGAACTGTAGCCTGCCAGGCTCCTCTGTCCATGGGGATTCTCCAGGCAAGAATACTGGAGTCGGTTGCCATGCCCTCCTCCAGGGGATCTTCCAAACCCAGGGATCAAACTTAGGTCTCCTGCACTGCAGGCAGATTCTTTACTGACTGAGCCACCAGGGAAGTCCAAGAATACAGGAATCGGTAGCCTATGCTTTCTCCAGGTGATCTTCCCGACCCAGGAATCGAGCCATGATCTCCTGCATTGCAGATGGATTCTTTACCAGCTGAGCTACCAGGGAAGCTCCTTATTGGACCTCAGTTGCTTCATATAGAAAGTGAAGCAGTTACCATATTGTGACAGAGTGTCTTTAAACTGTGAACTTTTACAGTAAATGTTGTCCTGAGGAACTCATCTGGAAAAGTATTTTATAAATTCAAAACTAAATCTAGGAAAATAACAACCAATATATTTAATAAATCTGAATCAAATACACATGTGAGCCTTTTGATAAACACATATTTTTTGGCCAAATGTTTCTTTAAGGATTAAGGGAAAGAAACCCTATCCCAAGATAAAGCCAGCAGAGGGCGTTTAGTCCCCAAATCTCTTGCCAAAGAAGTGGTCCAGGTCCCAGTAACACAGAACACAGTGTCCTTGGTTTGCAACTTGGACTGTTCCACAACGTTTTGTGAAAGGCTACTTATACTATTTACAGTCTTTCAAAGGGATAAAAAAATGAGTTGTTTGTAGGAAGTAGCTATACAATATTAGGGTTTTAGGCAAGATATAATTTAAAAAAAAAATATATATATATATAGACATTCTTTCCATTGTTTGAACTAAAACTAATTTACTGTAGACTATTTTAGGCAATTATTACACAATCCTTAAAAAAATGTTTACATGTTGTTATAATTTTAGGTATTTGATGAATCATAAAATGCCTTTGATCATACTTCCCAAAAAGAACAATCCAAAACAAACTGCATGCATGTGTGATATAATGAAAAAGTTTACCTTTTCTGGAAAAATATTAAGATTAAAAGGAACTGAGAATGGACTTTGCTATCATCTTTTATATGTTGGGAGTTATTTCTAAACTCATTTGAGTGCATCAATTCAAAGACAGAAATTAATCTAATCTCAATAAAGTATACATAAAAGCAAGAAAATCATCTAGTCACAGTAAAGAACCATTTTACAAAGATAATATTTAAGTAGAAAAATGATTATGAAAATATGCTCATGCTTTTTTAAAGTATAACTGGATATTACAATTTTAAGCCTAGAAATCAAGATACAATAGATGTGAAACCTAAAGTCTAACCTTCATACCCAAAATTTGCAATGACAATTTGGAAAACTAATCACATTACTTTTAAAGACTTCCACCAACATTAGGAATTAGGAAGTGTATCAGTTTCCTCAAACTGCTATAGCAAACCATCACAAACTTAGATGGCTTAAACAACAAAAATTCATTGACTCACAGTGTTCGAGGCTGGGAATCTGAAATCAAGGTGTCAGAAGGGGCATATTCTTTCAGAAACCTTCAAGGGAGAATCACTGCTTGCTGTTTCTAACTTGCAGTGTTTCCCAGCAATTGCAGTGGCTTGTACATGCATCAGTTAATTATTTTTTTTCAATTGCAAATCCAAAGAAAGATAAATTTATTATACAGGGTCAGATAGTATTCTATAGATATATTTCTTAATTGCAATGTAAATTACATATCTATTAACTGACCGAAATGAATCAAAATTAGAATTGAGGAACAAAGAGAGTTTTGCAGATTTCTCTCTAGAACTTTCAATAAAATTTCCAAACTATCATGAGAGACCCAAGGAGAATTGTTCCTCAGGCTGTGATTATGCTCATTATGCAAAATTCATGGTGAATATGGATGCTTTGGTGTTTCCATTTACATTACCATCTGTATACAACTAAAATAAAGCAGCTTCAAAGTGGAAAATTACCCTTTGCATTGAAATAATCCTGTAGTGGGCAAAAGATATTTCTCTAGAAATTACCCTCTAGAAATGTCTACTACCAGACTCATTTATTTAATATGTTTGTAACTATAGTAAAAGTACTAATCATATTTGGGAAAATACTTCTCCCATGTGTGTTTCATTTGTTCTTTTAGTTGCTTATTTTCCCATGAAAAGGATAAACTTTAAAAAGTATACACATATACATGACATTTCAAAGACAGGAAATTTTTTTCTGAATTTAACACACAAAATCTATAATATAACTTATATTGTTCAAGTAAATGAACTGTATATATGGCCCAAGTTTTTATATTGTTAAACAGAATGTATAACCTTTGTGAAAATTTTCCTTTTAAGATGTTGGCTTATTTAATAGGGTACTTGGATTCCATCACTGACTTTACATCTTTCTCTTATCAGTACTTGTGACTTTCCTAGAAGCCCTGAGTAGCAGTTCTGTAGAGGTAACCATTTCAAGACTAACTTAGTCAATTTACAGACTAGGACTCAGTTTATAAGTGATCTGTAGAGTTGACTTCCTTAGATTTCATCACATTGCTTTGGGAAATGAAAAGACCTTGAAATGAACTTTCTCCTCATACTCCCTCTTTGCAAAATAAATAAATAAATAAATAAATACCCACAGAATACTGAAGCATGCTTATCATAACAGAAGAAAACTTTTATAATTATGTACTTAATAACCCTCATGAAACTTTAATAATCAATGTTATAATAGTTCACACTAGGAATAATATACATTATTATAATATCATTTTCAATTAGTTAACAATGAGTCTACCATCTGCCTTGACATTTCTTAGATATTTTGAGAAGAATTATAGTCAAGCCCAGCCAAAACCACATTAAAAACATAAACACAGACCCTGCCTTTACAGAAATCTCTAGAGCTAATTCTACAACCTTCAGAAATCCACTGACAATACTTAATAAAATGTATGTGATATACAGGGAAATGTATGTGACATGAAGTCCATGGGGTCACGTAGAGTTGGACACGACTTGGTGACTAAACACATACATATATGTGATGTACTTGCGTTATGGAAAGGAAATTGATGAAAAAACATCATTGTCTCTAGACTTCAGGAATTGGTCATATGGTAGTGGGAACAAGGACTGCCTTTTACGGAGCTCCATGTAGTTTACAAACTTTATTGAGCCTGTTGTATAAGCTTTATAAGGCAAATACAGTGCAGGAAAACAAATGCAAACAAATAATAAGGTATAGTTAACATTATCTAACACCACACACAAAATTAAACTCAAAATGGATTAAACACCGAAATGTAAAACTGGGTACTATAAAACTTTAGAGGAAAACGTAGGCAGAGCACATAAATCACAGCAATACCTTTTTGAATCCATAAACAAATGGGACCTAGTTAAACTTAAAAAACTTTTGCACATCAAAGGAAATCATAAAACAAAAAGACAACCTACAGGATGGGAGAAAATATTTGCATATGATGAGACCAACAAGAGATTAATTCCTAAAATATGTAAACAGTTCTTATAGCTCAATATCAAAAAAAGAAACAGTCCAATCAAAAAATGGGTAGAAGATCTAAATAGATATTTCTCCAAAGAAGACGTTCACATGGCCAAAGGGCACATGCTGCTACTGCTAAGTCGCTTCAGTCGTGTCTGCCTCTGTGCCACCCCATAGACGGCAGCCCACCAGGCTCCCCCGTCCCTGGGATTCTCCAGGCAAGAACACTGGAGTGGGTTGCCATTTCCTTCTCCAATGCATGAAAGTGAAAAGTGAAAGTGAAGTCGCTCAGTCCTGTCTGACTTTTAGCGACCCCAGGGACTGCAGCCTACCAGGCTCCTCCACCCATGGGATTTTCCAGGCAAGAGTACCAGAGTGGGGTGTCACTGCCTTCTCTGAAAGGGCACATGAAAAGATGCATAATCATGAGACAAATGCAAATCAAAACTACAGAGGTATATCACCTTACACTAATCAGAATGGCCATCATCAAAAACTTGAAAAGTTTTTGAAAAGTTCGTGCTAGACAGAGGGTGAAGAAAAAGGAACCCTTATACACTGTTGATGGGAATGTAAATGGATACTACCACTATGGAGAACAGTATGGAGGCTCCTTTAAAACCTAATAGTAGAACTATCACATGATCCAGCAGTCCCACTCCTGGACAATACCCAGAAAAGATGAAAACTCTACTGGAAAAGATACATGCACCCCAATGTTCACTGCAGCACTATTTACAACAGCCAAGACTTGGAAGCAGCCTAAATGTCCACTGACAGAGGAATGGATGAAGAGGATGCAGTATATGAATATATACAGAGGAATATTACTCGGTCATAAAAAAGAATGAAATAATGTCATCTGCAGCAACATGGATGGACCCAGAGATCATCATACTAAGTGAAGTAAGTCAGACAAAAATGAAAGTTGCTCGGTCGTGTCTGACTCTTTGTGACCCCATGGACTATACACAGTCCATGGGATTCTCCAGGCCAGAATACAGGAGTGGGTAGCCTTTCCTTCCTCCAGGGGATCTTCCCAACACAGGAATCGAATCCAGGTCTCCTGCATTGCAGGCAGATTCTTACCAGCTGAGCCACAAAGGAAGCCAGACAAACAATTAACATACATCACTTATAACGTGGAATCTAAAACATGATACAAATGACCAAAACAAAAACAGACTCACAGACATAGAAAACAAACTTCTGCTAACAAAGACGAAAGAGATGGGGTGGGAAAGAGGGATAAATTAGGAGTCTGGGTTAACATATACACTACTATATACAAAAGATAATCAAGACAGACCTACTAGGGAATAATACTCAATATGTCATAACCTATAATGGGAAAGAATACACACACACACACCACTGTGCTGTACACCTGAAACTAACACAACGTTGTAAATCAACTATTCAATTTTACAAAAATAAAAGGGAAAAAATAAAACAAGTCAGAATTACAAAAATAACAATAATAATTTAGTTTGTTAAACTGAGAGTTCATAAAAACCTTAAAAAACACATGACATGGTACCTATTTTGTATTTGAGGAAAAGAACACAGAGAGATGAACTAGCTTTCTCAAAATCACATAGCAGAGATCATTTGAAAACACAAGTTTATATGATATGAAAGCTTCCACAGATAAATCTTGCTATACTGCAACATTTTTTAAAAGAGGTATTATTTTATTAGCTGCCTTTTATATTTGCAGGTATTTTCTTATACTGCTGACAAAGAAATCCGAACCGATGACTTGTGCTTAGATGTTTCTAGACTCAATGGACCTGTAATCATGTTAAAATGCCACCATATGAGAGGAAATCAGTTATGGGAGTATGATGCTGAGGTACAGTATTTTCTTAACTTCTTATTTAATGCTAGACTCAGTCATGTATTTCAAATAGTGATCCTTCAAGCTAACTTTCTCGGCATTGAAAGAACTGCACTTTCAAGCAGTCATGTTCACAGCTGAAAACATTAGGATGGTATATCACACAAACAGGTTTTTACAGAACTACGCCATTAGTATAAAATATGAATGAGGAAAATAGCCATTTTTATGTGCTTAAAATTTGTTATCACCACAAACATGCTCAACATAAATTAGGTAATGGATGGGCCATGCCCCTCTAAGAGGTTTGCGTGTCCTCTACGAAGATGTGCATACAGGACAATATCAATAATATTTTCAAATGTTAGCTTTTACACTAATGTAATCTGTGATATTTATGCTTCTCAACTTAAAGGAAAAAGAAAAAAGCTACAAGATTAGCATGAATATTCTTTATATTAGTAAATATTTGCAGAATTCAATAAATTATGTACATTCTCAGCTAAGGAGCAATTTACAAGATAGCACATTTTCATAATAGAAGAGAGGGACAGAAAACAATAAAATTACTGTTGGGAATTTATAGCCAGGCAGTGTGTAAAAACCAGATCAACCATCAGATGGAGCTAATAAAAAAGAAATATTTTCCTCTGCATAAGGAAGCTGGAATGGAAACGGCTGCATTTCCTTCAGTTCTCTTTGCTTAGCAAAATTAACTGGTTACCTCTGCTACATTTCCCACATCATTAAATGGTTGGTGACTTATTTAAAGATAAGTAAATTTTATTCTTACAAGATAAATAATACAAGAGAGGTGAATGAATTTCACAAATGCAGTGTTCTATGCAAGCCTGTACTGCTCTGCAGGAGTAACATTTTAAAAAGCAAACTACAGATTGTTGGTATTGTTGATATTTTAACAAGGTCTTCTTTTTAAACACTTTTTGAATGACAATTTAATTTGTAAGATGTTGTAGTTTCTTAAGTGGAATATCAGGAAAACAATGAATTCTGATGTGATTTGAAACTAGTTATGTAGATTTGATATTAGGCTCTAAAATTTATACAAAATTATCAAGCTCCTTACACATCAAATATTTTTCTTCTGGAACATTATTAAAGACAGACACCTTGAATCCTTCTTATATTTCACCAGTGTGTTCCACTTGGATTCTTTTGTCTTCCTAATATGTTATTCATCTTCTCTGTCTGACCACCAAGTTTTTCTCTTCAACTGTTACCATCCATCACCAACCTTCAAGATTGGGTGGGGATTGATGGTATGTACTCCAATAATGGACGTGGATAATTCTGGACCCTGAGCCTCTAACCTCTTCAACAAGAAAAAAATACAGATTAAAAGTACAAATAAAGGAGAGATGCTGCAAGTTTTAAAATAAAAGCTTTTGTTGTTCCTTAGTTTTTACTAGGAAACTAGGATTTTATGGGGTTTGTGCTAAAAAACCAACTTCTAGCATATATTAAGGGGGAAATGAATATATATATTTTTTGTGAGATGAATGAGTATAGAATTTCACAATACCACATTAAATCTTTAAACTTTCTATAATTTTTGAGTAACAAGGCTTCTAAAGTCATAATTCAAATTCCTTCATATTTAAAATAACTATTGTTTACAATTGTGTATACTTGTTTATCGGAGAAGGCAATGGCACCCCACTCCAGTACTCTTGCCTGGAAAATCCCATGGGCGGAGGAGCCTGGTGGGCTGCAGTCCACGGGTCGCTAAGAGTCAGACATGACTGAGCGACTTCACTTTCACTTTCCACTTTCATGCATTGGAGGAGGAAATGGCAACCCACTCCAGTGTTCTTGCCTGGAGAATCCCAGGGACGGCGGGGCCTGGTGGGCCCTGGTGGGACTCTATGGGGTCGCACAGAGTCAGACACGACTGAAGCGACTTAGCAGCAGCAGCAGCAGCATACTTGTTTATATATTTATCAGGCAGTAGCAAGATTATTGAGGCATTTAGGGATTTTGAAGGAAAGGTTAAAAAAAATTAGGTAGCTTCAGCTAAGATATAGTTTTCTTAGAAATTTACTATTTTGAATACCTAGTAGTTATTCTACTGTAGTATTTTTAGAGCACTGTAATATGAAAGACACATGATAAAGCTTATAATATGCAATAAGTATTGTGAAATGTAATTCACTCATCTTAATAATTATATTCATAGCTTAATTTACTGTTTTCAAAATTATGATGTTCAACTTCTCTAAATGTAAAATTTTAAATAATACAAATTCTTTTGCCAAATTAAAAAATGTAGAAAACATAATGTAGAGGAGACACATGAAAATAGAATAATTATACAAACAATGTGGTCCACTGGAGAAGGGAATGGCAAACCACTTCAGTATTCTTGCCTAGAGAACCCCATGAACAGTATGAAAAGGCAGAAAGATAGGACACTGAAAGATGAATACCCCAGGTCGGTCAGTGCCCAATATGCTACTGGAAATCAGTGGAGAAATAACTCCAGAAAGAATGAAGGGATGGAGCCAAAGCACAAACAACACCCAGCTGTGAATGGGACTGGTGAAAGAAGTAAGGTCCGATGCTATAAAGACCAATATTGCATAGGAACCTGGAATGGCAGGTCCATGAGTCAAGGCAAATTGGAAGTGGTCAAACAGGAGATGGCAAGAGTGAACATAGACATTCTAGGTATCAGGGAACCAAAATGGACTGGAATGGGTGAATTTAAATCAGATGACCATTATATCTACTACTGTGGGCAGGAATCCCTTAGAAGAAATGGAATAGCCAACATGGTCAACAAGAGAGTCCAAAATGCAGTACTTGGATGCAATCTCAAGAACGACAGAATGATCTCTCTTTGTTTCCAAGGCAAACCATTCAATATCACAGTAATCCAAGCCTATGCCTCAACCAGTAATGCTGAAGAAGCTGAAGTTGAATGGTTCTATGAAGACCCCCAAGACCTTCTAGAACTAACACCCCAAAGAGATATCCATTTCATTATAGGGGACTGGAGTGCAAAAGTAGGAAGTTAAGAAACACCTGGAGTAACAGGCAAATTTGGCCTTAGAGTATGGAATGAAGCAGGGCAAAGGCTAATAGACTTCTGCCGAGAGAATGCACTGGTCATACCAAATACCCTCTTCCAACAGCACAAGAGAAGACTCTACACATGGACATCACCAGATGGTCAACACCAAAATCAGAATGATTATATTCTTTGCAGCCAAAGATGGAGATGCTCTATACAGTCAGCAAAAACAAGACTGGGAGTTGACTGTGGCTCAGATCATGAACTCCTTATTGCCAAATTCAGACTTAAATTGAAGAAAGTGAGGAAAACCACTAGACCATTCAGGTATGACATAAATCAAATCCCCTATGATTATACAGTAGAAGTGAGAAATAGATTTAAGGGACTAGATCTGATAGAGTGCCTGATGAACTATTGACGGAGGTTCGTGACATTGTACAGGAGACAGGAATAAAGATCATCCCCAAGAAAAAGAAATGCAAAAAAAGCAAAATGGCTGTCTGAGGAGGCCTTACAAATAGCTGTGCAAAGAAGAAAAGCAAAAAGCAAAGGAAAAAAGGAAAGATATACCCATTTGAAACCAGAGGTCCAAAGAATAGCAAGGAGAGATAAGAAAGCCTTCCTCAGCTATCAATGCAAAGAAATAGAGGAAAACAATAGAATGGGAAAGACTAGAACAAGGGAACATTTCATACAAAGATGGGCTAAATAAAGGACAGAAATGGTATGGACCTAACAGAAGCAGAAGATATTAAGAAGAGGTGGCAAGAATACACAGAAGAACTGTACAAAAAAGATCTTCATGACCCAGAAAATCACGATGGTGCTCACACTCACCTAGGGCCAGACATCCTGGAATGTGAAGTCAAGTGGGCCTTAAAAAGCATCACTACAAACAAAGCTGGTGGCGGTGATGGAAATACAGTTGAGCTATCTCAAATCCTGAAAGATGATGCTGTGAAAATGCTGCACTCAATATGCCAGCAAATTTGGAAAACTCAGCAGTGGCCATAGGACTGGAAAAGGTCAGTTTCCATTCCAATCCCAAAGAAAGGCAATGCCAAAAAATGCTCAAACTACTGCACAATTGCACTCATCTCACATGCTAGTAAAGTAATGCTCAAAATTCTCCAAGCCAGGCTTGAGCAATATGTGAACCATGAATTCCAGATGTTCAAGCTGGTTTTAGAAAAGGCAAAGGAACCAGAGATCAAATTGCCAACATCCACTGGATCATCAAAAAAGCATGAGAGTTCCAGAAAAACATCTGCTTTATTGACTATGCCAAAGCCTTTCACTGTGTGGATCACAATAAACTGTGGAAAATTCTGAAAGAGATGGGAATACCAGACCACTGGACCTGCCTCTTGAGAAACCTGTATGCAGGGCAGGAAGCAACAGTTAGAACTGGACATGGAACAACAGATTATTTTTAAATAGGAAAAGGAGTATGTCAAGGCTGTATATTGTCACCCTGCTTATTTAACTTCTATGCAGAGTACATCATGAGAAATGCTGGGCTGGAAGAAGCCCAAGCTGGAATCAAGATTGCCGGGAGAAATATCAATACCCTCAGATATGCAGATGACACCACCCTTATGGCAGAAAGTGAAGAGGAACTAAAAAGACTCTTGATGAAGGTGAAAGAGAAGAGTGAAAAAGTTGGCTTAAAGCTCAACATTCAGAAAATGAAGATCATGGCATCTTGTCCCATCACTTCATGGCAAACAGATGGGGAAACAGTGGAAACAGTGTCAGACTTTATTTTTCTGATCTCCAAAATCACTGAAGATGGTGACTGCAGCCATGAAATCAAAAGACGCTTACTCCTTGGAAGAAAAGTTATGACCAACCTAGATAGCATATTCAAAAGCAGAGACATTACTTTGCCAACAAAGGTCCGTCTAGTCAAGGCTATGGTTTTTCCAGTGGTCATGTATGGATGCGAGAGTTGGACTGTGAAGAAAGCTGAGCGCCGAAGAATTGATGCTTTTGAACTGTGGTGTTGGAGAAGACTTTTGAGAGTCCCTTGGACTGCAAGGAGATCTAACCAGTCCATGCTAAAGGAGATCAGCCCTGGGTGTTCTTTGAAGGAATGATGCTAAAGCTGAAACTCCAGCACTTTGGCCACCTAATGCGAAGAGTTGACTCATTGGAAAAGACTCTGATGCTGGGAGGGATTGGGGGCAGGAGGAGAAGGGGACGACAGAGGATGAGATGGCTGGATTGCATCACCGACTTGATGGACGTGAGTTTGAGTGAAATCCAGGAGTTGGTGATGGACAGGGAGGCCTGTGCTGCGATTCATGGGGTCTCAAAGTCAGACACGTTTGAGTGACTGAACCGAACTGAACTGAATTTTATCTATTGTCTCATGCAATTCTTACAACAGTCGTAAAAGATAATATTATTATTATTTGTATTTTTCACATCAATAAAACAAAGCTTAATGTGGTTTAAATTCCTTACCTAAATGTGTACAGCACAAGTTTCTGGCACTAAATTTAGCCATCTTTCCACTACACTCCACTGCTTCCTGACTGATGTTCTTGACACAGGCCGGGACCCGAGACCCTTTGCTGCAGTGCTGTAATAATGATTGCACCTAGACAAATGTCTCCTCCAGCTACAAATTACAAAGAAACTGTAAAGGACTAGAAACAACTGCACGCATTCATAGCTGGGGCAAATTATGGACCACAAACGCAACGGCCACCTCTGAACAGCCTGGAACAAAAGCACACCCTTACCCTTATCCCATGTAAGGAAAAACCTCACCCCTATCCCCCAGGAGGTCACAGAAGAGAGTGAAAACAAGTAACTGTTTTCCTTTCTTGCTCTCTGGTGGGGGGATCTTTGTATGAGATGAAGATAGGGATGTGTCCAAGGGTCAGGCTAGAGGGGTGGCTTAGGTGTTTTGCCCATCCCTTTGGTGGTATTATGCAGGGGGCATTGGTAGTACCCTGCTTTTGCTCCCTGTTTTTTGGTCTTTTTGTATCTTTTTGTTCATTATTTACCCCAACTGTGCCTGTATGCAGTTCTATTTTTAGTTCCTTAATCTGTAGCTCTGGAAAATCCCATGGATGGAGGAGCCTGGTAGGCTTCAGTCCACGGGGTCGCTGAGTCGGACACGACTGAGCCACTTCACTTTCACTTTTCATTTGCATGCATTGGAGAAAGAAATGGCAACCCACTCCAGTGTTCTTGCCTGGAGAATCCCAGGGACGGCGGAGCCTGGTGGGCTGCCGTCTATGGGGTCGCACAGAGTTGGGCATGACTGACATGACTTAGCAGGAGCAGAAGCAATCTGTAGCTCAAGGAAATGTCTGTCCAGGTGCAAGCACTACAGCAAAGGGTCCCAGGTCCCAGCATGTCTGGATCTGATAAGCTAACTGTACAGTACTACAAATGAAAGAAATGGTTAAATATTATCAATTATTTTGGTACCAAATTGTATTCACACAGAATTCCTTATTTCCTAAATAATGAGAAAGATGTACTGCAGTTAAATATGGTCTGTTTAGATAAATGGTAAGTCATAAGACTATTTTGTCAATGTGGTCTGACTGTTTACAAATTTTAGCCATACATACTCATAATATAATTAATATCTAATTGTTTCACCTTTTATTTGAGTTAAACTAAGGCACATGTTGGTAATAAATACATATCTTTGGCCAACTTTGATTTGAAATACAGAGTTTCCCACTTTCTTAATTAAATATTTCTTAAACAGCACAACCATGAAATTAATTCAGTACCACTTTATACCTGGCCAGATGTGTTCATTTTGGGGGCAACCAAAGCATCATCAGCACAACTGAAAGATCCCCACCTGGTCCAGAACTCTTGAATAAACTACTTGAACACTTTGGTGTAACAAAAGCCCACTGCCACAAAGTTAAAAGAAAAAAGACTAAATTTCATCTCCTTGAAATATTTTAAAGATTACTGTTATAAAGGTCTGTCATCCATCCATTCTCTTATTCAGGTTTTCTTATATTATCCTATTTTGTTGCAACTGTGTTCCAATCCATTTGAAATTTACATTTTACTGCAATAAGTGCACATAGTAACATTTCTTTTTGAACATCCAGGCTGCTACATACAGTGTGAGAATCTAATTTTAGAACAGAACACTTATGTTCCACAAACACTGTGCAACAAAGACAAAAAGGAAACAAAATATGAAGCTAAAAATAAGTCTCGTGTCTCATGTGACTGAGCAAATTGACTGAGAAAATATTTGTTATGAATTTGATATCCATCTGTATCAAATGTTTCTCAGAGTCACAATATCAGGAATTTTCTTTAGTAGGTTAAATATGTGGGATTATAATTACTGAAATTACAGAAGCTTATATTTAGATTTTTAACACTCCTCTTTTATTTACCTTTATCAGAAAGCAGGTAAATGGGAATATAATTTCAAGGTAAGTCATCTATAGTTGCCAACCCAGCCAATTCCCTGAGTAGCATTCCTAATAAAAATAGTGGCTTGATTTACTTTTTGAAAGCTGTGTGTATCAGACATGTATTATATTTCCATAGTTCTACTGACCCATAGCTGTGATTTACGTATTATTAGAAACAATTAGTGAATAGGAATTTCAGTAGTTTAGTATTTAGTTCTTGCTTGTTAAATACTCTTACAGACTTGTTTAATACTCATATTCTATTCTAACAAGTGCACAGATCACCTTATTGGGAGATCATACTTAATATTCTGAATAAGAACTTTACTATATTAGTATTTAAATAATCTTTATTCTGTACTTGATCAATAGGGGAAATCCTATTGCTTTTGCTATTAAATTAAATATCTATAATAGTCCAAGTTGATTCTTACTTTATCATTATATATAGCAATAATTATTTTCATTTCAAACTTTTAGTATGGCATCTTTTAAACTGACACCTGTATGGCTGGTTTTCAATCAACCATGCAGTCACTTCTATTTGTGCATTAAAATATCAAATTTTTTACTAGGTGCTTTTTAATCCAAAGGTACAAAGGTATTACCTAATTTTATGATTCATATTTTGTCACCAAAATTGTTTCCCTTGCCTGAGTCCAGTTGACTTTCAGCTCTAATTGTATCTTTACAATCTTTAAAGGGGTAAAGTTGAAAATACTCCATGACACAGCTTGTAGTAAATAGCAAAACAATGTTTAAAGACAGGAATTAATACTTTTCTTATGTATCTTAAAATAGTATGACTGAAATTTTGTAAATTTTAGGAAATAATTTTCCATACTTCAGTAAAGAATAAGTAATACTATATTATAAACAAAAAACAATATTCTTAGGGTTCATATTTCCCTGTTCTAGTGAATATTTTAAATAATGCCATGCAAAATGATATTTGGCAGTATGCTGCTTGTCAGCCTGTATGTCATATTGCCTTCAAAACTGAGTTAATATGACAGTTTCCTAAAGTTGTCAGAGGCATTTGTAATAAATATGACAAGGGCTGGTACGCTTAAAAGGAGTATTTAAAAGAAAATATGTACACCCAATATAAAAATATCCACAGTCCTGTATAAAGAGCATAGGCAAAATAAAAATTAACCAATGAAAATGAAAAAGAAGTTATTTTAAATAAATATGAAAAACCATTAAATAACTATATAAAGTCATTTCATATGTGTTCTTTTATCCATATCATTCTTTATCCTGGCCATATGTCAAGAAATGTTTATAGTGGCAACACAGTACTGATGCAGATGCAGTTAAACCAATACAAATACAGTATTCTGACATATAGTAAGCACAATAAAGCTGCTGCTATTATTACAAAATAATTATTATAGATGTTTAATAGAATTTTTATTTTGCTAATACATATTAAAATGTTCATATCTTTTGATCTTGGGATTTCAAGAAATGAGACACACGTGGAGAGAGATGTTCAGAGATGTCTATCCCGGCATTCCTCCTAGTAGCTCCAAAGTGCATATCCCCAGTGGACAGTTAAATGATTTTTGGCAAGATCCTTTGTAGAAATTATTTTTTAGGTTTTTAGAATATTTAATTTTAAAAATGATGCCCAGAATATAAAGTGAGGCCTATTTAACTAGATGAGCTCAATTACATAAAAGTGATTAAAATTACTAGAAAAAAATATTAACAATTGGTACCTCTTCTATACAGAATACTAAGGAAAAAAATACTTGTTTTTTCAAACAAATGAAGGCACTAAATGTTTTATGTTTTTTTTTTAAATGAAAAATAACGTATCTCAAAAGGATTATTTCAGATTTCAAATTACCTCTGGTTAACGTTTTGTCTGAAGTACCTAGAGAAAAATAATTCACTTAATGCTAAGAGCATTTTATTGCTGGGATGAACGCTAAGCATATAATATTTTCTATCCAAAATAAACTTTTTTCTCAAATGTTTCACCATTTGATCTCAGGCTTTTCTCCATATTCTCAGTCTTATCTTCAGTTACTCCTACTGAAGGGATGTAGCTCAAAGTTCCATGAATGCAATTAGTGTGATGTGTGCTTTCCGTGTTTACCCAATAGAAATTATATATTGCTGAGAATGACTGATTTATTACTGCCTTTGTACTTGATTTTTGTCATTATTCATTATTTTCTTTGTCAAACAGACCCACACTCTTCTTCACATAATCACCCAGTCCTGTCTCTCAGTAAGCAAAGTAGCTGATGGCTCCCAACAGCCCGCTGTGGAAATATGTAATGATAGCCCTTTGCAAAAATGGCTTCTAAGAAACTATACAAGAATGGAAATTTTTAGAAATATTTTTAAGAATTCTACTGATTACTTTCTCAAATAATTTTGGAGGTTTGTATTGCAGACTTTATAAAATTTTAGTGTTTGTGTTATGCTCTGTATTGAATCTAAACTTACTTCTTTAAAATGTGTTTTAAAAATTTTTATGTGGTATTTCTCCATGGAGCTATTCTTCATCTTTAGGTGCTCATTACTTTGGTGGCTGCATATATTAAGTGGTATTTGCTTATTATCAATAGGTATTTTCCAGTTTTTTCCATATTTCAAATATATATAAGCATAAGTGATGGAATTACATTGTAGCATATAAGCTCTTTTTAGGCTAACTATACCCATGTCTATATGACAAGAGATTTTGTATTACAGCTGGGGGAAAAAAAAAACAATAAAAAAACTAACATAGCCAAACATTGTTTTTAGAAGGCTGCAATTATTAAATTTTGTTAATCTTTATTCAGATACATTGTGTGAAAATATAACATATCCTTTCTAAAGTTTACTATTTTAACTGGAAACTTAAATGCATTGTTGAAGACTAATTTTCAAAACCTTTATGAAGTAAATTATTTCTAAGCACTTTCTGTGTTTACTTAAGTGATGTAATAATAAAAGCTTTTAAGAACTGTACTTCCATTTCTGACTTGTGTGATTGTGAATATCTTCACAGTAGGCAATAATATAAACCATTATTCAGTTTAAGTCAAAAAACTGGTATGGCATTCTTGTAAAGAGTACAAATATGTACCTGTCCTGGTTCTTGATTTTAAGGGGATTACTGTACTGTAAAAAAAACCTATCATAATGTCCAATTCTTCCCTATGAGAACATATAGGAAGTCAGGGAACTGGTCTGGTTCAGATTAATAATAAAAGGTTGATAGTAGAAGACACAATTGAGCTTGGAATATTTGTGACAAGATTGGAAATGAAGCACGGAGAGGAAAGGAGAAGAAAGAAGGGGTGTTGTTTAGATTAGGCTTACACTTGAGACAAGGGCATTCCAAACATATATTGGAAAGCTGGAAAAGTCTGGACTTTTTGCACAAAGAGAACTTTTATACAAGGCAATTTGCATTGATTATCTTCATTTGTTTTCAAAGGAACAATGGAAAGTGCAATAATGCCCATCAAGTGGTCTTCTCAGATTTAACTATTTAGTCTCACAAGTCAACTTACAGAATGCAAGGGCAGAAACCACACATTGGTTCTCAGACTCTGCAAAAGTTCCATAGCAGTTTATATACTCCTATGAGAGCAAGCTTCTCCACAGGTGATAGTCCTGAGCAAGGGCATGAGAGTCACATCAAGCAGCTGTGGAAAACTACCCTGGTGTAATAGCCTATGCCTCAAAGGAGACAATATCTCTAACAGCTGCCCAAAACGCAAGGGAATATGCAAAAGTACACTTTGCACTTAGAAAAGCCCACTGCTTGGCTTCCTGTCAGGTATTATAATGCAGTTTATCAGATGAAGATGCAGTAAATCAATCAAAGGTCATGTTTACCATAACTATGCCTTTAAACATATTATAGTTAACAATTTTACCCTTATCGGGTTGGCAGGAGATCACAGATAGTTGACTAAAGGTCAGATTTTTTAAGCAGTAGGGAAAACAGCATTTATATATATATATATATATATATAGTAAGTATAATTTTATATACTTACTATATATAGTAAGTATAACTAAGCATCTGAAGGAATCTAAGTCTTCAGAACGATTTAGTAGCTTGCCCAAATCTTCATAGCTAGTAACTTGGGGAGCAGAAATTCACATTTATGGCTATCTACCCCTAAAATGACTGATCTTTCTACCCCACTACACCGAAAAGGAGAATACTTTCCTTGGTTGGTTGTTATCTTAACAGCAGTGGCTTCTGACTACTAACGAATTCCTTCAAAAAATTTTTTTAAAGAATACTGTTTTAAAAATTATCATTATATGTGTAGTTGACAATACATATTCAATCTAATCCTTAAAGTCATATACATGTTTTTTAAAAGATCTAATAGAAGCATACAAGGGTAAGTGGCTTTTTTGGAAAAGGACATACATACACAAAGGACCTCAGGTATGTAACAAAAATGAAAAGTATTTTGTTGATTTTTAACTGGAATTTTCTAAAAACAATGCTTTTGTTTTGTATCTTTTTTCAATCTGGCTATTGGTTCATAAACCAACAACATAATTTCTGGCATTATAAGCATAAATCAGCTATCTTCTTGCCTATCTTTGGCCATTTCTTCTTTTGTCTGTTTTTCAATATAAATGGCCTTCATGTATTGAAAAGAGCAACAACAAAGGCCAAAGTTTTCAAATCTTCTTCACATCTAATAGCCTTGCTCTTTTAATTTCCTGCTTGTTGTCTATAGCATCCTTTACCACAAGCTTATTTTCCATTCTATCTTTTCTCAGGACAGTGCAGTCCAGGGTGTTTGTAGTCCTAATCCAAAACAAACAGTAAATGTCTGGGCAGTGTTTCTCTCCCACTTTTGTGTGTGTGTGTGTGTGTGTGTGTGTGTGTGTGTGTGTGTGTGTGTGTGCATTTTTTATCTTCCAACTTTCAATATAATATCAAGAGCCCGTACTAAGTTGTTTCAGTCATGTCTGACTACGTGACCCTATGGACTGTAGCCTACCAGGCTCCTCTGTCCATGGGATTCTCGGTGCAAGAATACTGGAGTGGGCTGCCATGCCCTCTTCACGAAAAGAAAGGGGATCTTCCTGACCCAGGGATTGAACCCACAGCTCTCATGTCTCCTGCATTGACACTTTACCAGTTTACCACTAGCACCACTGGGAAGCCCATCAAGAGTCCACCCCCCCAAAAAAAAGTGTTTGTCTGCCTTTAATTTTGGTAATTTGCAACAAAAGTATTTGGCATGTTTTTTTCAAGATACATTTGCAAATCACCTTCCATATTCAAACATACCTCTTCTGGCTGGGGAATTTTTCATATAGTATGGTTCTAGACCAACTGAGCAGAACAGTATATGATATTGTATATAATTAGTGCATAAATTATTATTATGTAAAGCCTTGTGTACTTAAAATGTTTATCTTAAAAGTTCAAAACTATGACGTAAAAATGTAAATATGAACTCAAAAGAGATGTAATGACTGGTTAACATGATGAAATTATTGGAATTACATTTTAGCATTTGGGTACTGAGAAGATGCTTATTAATAGATATTATTATGAAAATATATAGATATAATATTTTAAAATATATGTCCATCACATTTTTATTTGATGTTGGTATTTAAGATCCCTAAAAAGGCAAACTAAATATGATGATCACACTATCAAGTAAGACAGATCTTTGTTGCCATGATAATTACTCACCTATAATGAATGTCTCACAATCAGACACACTATGGCTTATACAGTATTTTGAAATGGGAACATTTCTTGAAGTTTTGAGTCCCAGCAGTGACATCTCTTTGCATGTTTGCCAAATGGTTACTAAATAACACATGCCTAAGAAAACTAAGATTCTGTAAAAGACTTAATATTTGCACTCTTCAACTGGACTCTGAACTCACAAATAGGTTCTTTGCAAAGGAGTCTGAATTCTTGGCAGTGCAGGATAAATATCAGCCAATTTCTTTAACCATCTGCAAATAAAGGTGTATTAGACAATGATGAAATCATAACAATGAAAGTTGTATAATAATTAACTCAGAGCCACCTGTGCACAGCTCCTTTTACAAACATCAGCACAATGCTTATACCAAAAGATCATAAAAGATATTTTAGAGAGTAGATTTAATCTGATGAGCTAGTCCAGTTTAACATAAAACATGTTGCACTGATTATTGGTTATCTTTTACAGAGACTCACCTTGAGACATGTTAACAGTAATCAATGTCTAGATGAACCTTCTGAAGAAGACAAAATGGTGCCTACCATGCAGGACTGTAGTGGAACCAGATCTCAACAATGGCTGCTAAGGAACATGACTCTGGGGGCCTGAAGACCATCTCCCCTAAGCCATCAAAGTGTCTACACTTATGTTTTTCCATTATTTCAATTAGGGAAAAATATTAACTTTGTTGAATTGAAAGTTTTAAAATCCTTTTAGTATTCTAAAACAGTTGTTTATAATTCATTTTTAGGAATGTTTGCTTACTTCCCTACTAAAATTTGTATCTGATTAAAAAGCACATAAAAAGAATAAATAACAGCAAACTGTTATTAAACATCAGAACAGTGTGAAAAACAAATTGTGTTTGCTTTAAAAAAAAATTGCCATGATGTCACAGAATTAGTTTGGGGGTGGGGTTACTTTTCTTGTCATAATGTGGCGAGAGAGACAATGTAAATGCCTTATAAGGTAAATTCATTATGAAATTTCATAAACTCTGTTTCTACTGGACCTTCACGAAAACATGCTGAATTTCTGTCAACATCAAGTACATACACTGAATTATTTCTGAGCAATGAAAATTCACTGTACAAAAATCAGTTCTAAATTTTGTACCAGGAAAAAAAATTAGATATTGACATCTCATAAGGTCTTATTACAACATCACATTTAAACAAAAAAGAAAAGGAGAATATGAAAATTCAATTTAAACTACATGAAATCAGAAGAAACCAGCTAGGCATTGAGGGGAGCAAAATGAAGTTAAAAGGCAATAGCTTAAACATTTGAAAAGATACTCTGTTGGGTTGCAATCATTTCTAAGGCAGGCTAAGTGTAATAATCAGCTTGGTCCCAGAACTGATGTGGGAAACTCAATCTTTAACCACTCTATTTCATAAACTGTATAGTTCTTCTTCTCTTCAGACACTGTGACTTGTCACCTAGGCTACACAGAATTGTAGGTGAAGGGTAGAATATTAGCCTTAATATTTGATTCTTAGGCATTTAGGATTTTGGTTAAGTTACTAAAATCAATTTATTTTATATTAAAAAATAATGCATTAATATCAGAATTTCATTGCTGTGCCAGAATATCTAAAGTTTTAATCACTGGGAGAATGAACTCAATATATACCAATTAAACTTTTAATTGAAATGCCATAAATTATGTCTCAAGGAACACAATCATAATTAAGCTACCTTCACATGTTATTTTTCCATCTTAAAACACTTTGTGTTCAAAATACATAAGTAGAAGATAAGAAAAAGTAGAAAAATCTGCGACACCATTTGATACAATTTGAAACACCTATAAAGTTGCTCTACATATGTATTTTATTTACTGTAAATGTACTCAGCAGCTAAGAGAAATTTGGGGTAGGGGTTTGTAGGGGAAATGGAAGAAGTGACCTCCAGAGTAGAGGATGTCACGTCTTTGACTCTCATCACTTCTTAAAAGGCTCTAATAGAAAATATTAATCAGTTTGATCAGGTTGACTACAGGTTGACTCCCCCCGCCCACCGCCCCACACACAAACACACAAACACACAAACAAGCACTGCTTTATAATGACAAGGAGTACAGTTTCTAAAGGCTAGTAAAATCATGTATGATTTTCTTAGCCAACATTTCTAATCTTTTGACTTTAAACTGCTAAAATTCTAAGAATTTTACCAAGAGCACTTCAGGTTTACTCTTTAAAGTAGAGACACCCTCTTATCTGGAAGTTTCTGGGAATATCTAAATTTTTTTCCCATCTTTAAGACCCTTTGTGTTCAAAATACATAAGAAGAATATACTAAAAGGAAGAAAAATCCATGAAATTTGTGCTAAGTTTTCCATTTATTTTTTAAATTTATTTATTTTTAATTGAAGGACAATTGCTTTACAGTATTGGTTCTACCAAACTTTAAATTTATTTAATTATAAATTATAAGTAAAATTTTAATGTTGGGGCATTTTTTTCTGGTGAGTGAATCGACTGCTTACAGCAAACTTCTAAGGAAGTTGGGACTCCTAAGAGCTAGCTAAACACTGAATTAAATTGATATGATAGTGACCTCACAAGTCAACTGAGATTTGACTTAACAATCACATTTTCCATTTTAACTTCTCTTGTTTTCCTCTTGCCCTGACTAAAATATGATAAAATGTCCCTGCACAGCATTCCTACTTAAACCTAAAAAGCTTAAACACTCAAGGACTCTTATACAATTTGTTTCCCTTATTATGGATTTGTCAATCAAAAAGCATATGTTATCTATCAAAGAGTCAATGACAAGTTTTCAAAAATACAGCTATGTCACTGAAACTGAATTTGACATACTTCAGAAGCATTTGAAGTATTTGAAAGTTCTTATGGTCTTAGCAAAAATACAGGAAATACGAAAACTGCCTGAGCTTGAATGCCAAAGAAGAAATTTCAAAGAATTCTCAGATGGTTTCAGCACATGCTACTGGAGTATCCAACAAACAAACAAAAAAATAATACAAAATATCACAAACCACCAAAAACCAATGACTAATTAAATTTTCTTTTCAAAAATATTTATTGTATTAAATACAGAAAAATCAGGAGTGGATTCACAGTGCATTAATCTAATATACTCTTTGTCTATGCTGCTGCTGCTGCTGCTAAGTCGCTTCAGTCGTGTCCGACTCTGTGCGACCCCAGAGACGGCAGCCCACCAGGCTCCCCCGTCCCTGGGATTCTCCAGGCAAGAATACTGGAGTGGGTTGCCATTTCCTTCTCCAATGCATGAAAGTGAAAAGTGAAAGAAGTCGCTCAGTTGTGCCCAACTCCTAGCGACCCCCTGGACTGCAGCCTACCAGGCTCCTCCATCCATGGGATTTTCCAAGCAAGAGCACTGGAGTGGGGTTATGGAACTAGACTAATATATATTTTAATATATTATTTTCCTCATCTGAGAAAATTATTTTAATAATTTTATTTTAATTATTTTAATTTTCCTCATCTGAGGTCTTGTGCATTGAAGATAATGTCAACTCCAGGATTCCAGTGGACAGAGAAGCCTGGCAGGCTACTGTCCATGGAGTCGTACAGAGTCAGTCACGACTAAACAACTAATATTTTCACTTCACTTTTCAGGCTTCCAGATATTCAGATTAAAAACCTAGAGTCACTTTTGGCTCCTCTATTTCTCTCTCAACTTTGATTCAGCAAATTTCCTTGATTTTGTACTTGAAACATAACCAATGAATTGCTACCATATCCACTGTATCACTAACTCTAACCTTCAAAATTGCAGTATGCATATAATTTTGTTCCTGAATTTCCCAGTCCTTGTCCCAATAGTCTTTTTTCAATATAACAGTCATAGTGAAGTGAAAGTCGCTCAGTCGTGCCTGACTCTTTCTGACCCCATGGACTATACAGTTCATGGAATTCTCCAGGCCAGAATACTGGACTGGGTAGTCCTTCCCTCCTTGAGGGGATCTTCACAACCCAGAGATCCCAGGGATAGAACTCAGGGATTGAACTGCACTGCAGGTGGATTCTTTACCAGCTGAGCCACCAGGGAAGTCCACGACAGCCATAGTCATTCTGTTAAACATAAATTTGATTGTTTCACTTCTCTGCTCACAACCCCACTATGACTTCATGTTTCTTCAACCAAACTTCTTACAGTGGCCCTTAGGGTCCTTCATGGATGATATCCCTCTTCACTGTGATATCCTGGGTAGAGTTCTTGGTACATAGTAAATATTCTTTAAACATTTACTGAATTAATGAATTGAAGAATGTGTGTTAAGGTTGCTAAGTGCTACTGTATCATATATTTTGCATATGATTTTAAGCATTAAAGTCTAGTAATATATTTAGACAGGATTTCTATAACTGTATCTAAATATAATTTTCATCCTAACATTCTTCATATTCATGTATGGACTATATTCTGTTCTCTATGAACAAATGCCCTGCCTTATGTAAATGAAATATCACATTTTATAAACATACTGCTATAAGTTGCTCTATTAAGATAAAATAATTTTTATTTTTTAATTGTGTTCAATGGACATTTGAAAGCATAGGCTTTTATTTATAGAGGGAAGAGGGAAGACATAATTCTCATAAGTACCGCTCATAATTCTCATAATTCTCTTAAGAAATATGTATTTTCATGGTTTCACAGGAGCAGTTATTTTCTATGGGCAAGTCTATGAACAAAACACAGTTACAGAAACTTTGAAAGGACTCTATAGATTACCTATTCTTAGTTTACCGTTGACAGATAATAAGCCTGAAACACAGATGTGAAATGTGGTTTGTCTGAAGATTATATAGCTATAAGCAGCGTTGCAGGCCTCATCATTGTTAACATAACCTAGAATACTGTCTTCAATTTAAAAGCACTCAAAAAAAGAAGGCACAATAATGAGAAAAATGTCTTTCTTAAACATTTTGTGATAAGTACACTGATTCTTTAGATATATAAATACTACCTTTCATACATAAATAAGATTAGTTCTATAAAATACTACTGCAAAAAATAAATAAAGGCCACATATAGGCCTGCAGGAAAAATAAAGAGATTAACAGGAAACAGCATTATTACAGAACATTCTAGTATTATTGGACAATAACACCTCAAAAAAGAATCCTCCCCCCTCACTTCTATTTTCCTTATAATTATATTCAAGGTGAAAGTAAGATTGGCCTACAGCTTATATAGAATTGTAAGAAGTAGAAAGTAAGACTGGCCTACAGCTTTCATCTATTAGAGGGACCACTGGAGTAAGTTGTAGGTTACACAGCTTGAAAGACTGCAGTGTAATCACCAGAAACTTGTAAGCATCCCAGTAGGAGCTCTATGGACTGTAGTAAACACAACCCACAATTTCAATTTTACCATGGTGCTTAGAAATAACCTAATACTAAATAAAGGGGAAAAGTAAGAGAGAAAAGAATACAACAAAAAAACAACACCTTTTTTCACCTTTTTTTTTTTTAATCTTTATGTGGGAGGCTAAGAACATAGTACAGATTGGTTCCAAAAAACTAAAAATTTTGGCTATCCCCTACACTGTTTTCATGACTTGTGAAATGATGATCTGATCACAACCATTTTATTTGCAACTTATTTACAAATGCTAAATCTAGTCTCAAAGGAGGCAAAATTTGTATGCATTCCTAAGATATAAAGCATACTGACTTAATAAATATGAGGAATTCAGGAAATTCAAGATCTTATTGGATGGATCATCATCCGCAATCTATCGTTATGCATAGCTGATATCTACAAATCTTGAATAAATTTCCAATCAGTTGGTCAGCAGAAATTCAGTTAAAACTATGTTTCAGGATTCAGCCACTCCCCACCATTTTTTCCCATTTTTACTCAATATGTCAAAATATGGAATCGATAAAGTCAGCTGCTAAGGGGACGGCAGAGGATGAGATGGCTGGATGGCATCACTGACTCGATGGACGTGAGTGAACTCCGGTAGTTGGTGATGGACAGGGAGGCCTGGCGTGCTACGATTCATGGGACTGCAAAGAGTCGGACACTACTGAGCGACTGAACTGACTGAACTGAACTGATTCTGTAAAGCACACAAACACATCTGGTGTGACACACACTATGTTCAAGCTACTACTAGGTATAAGGTATGAATTTAAGCTACTGAATGAACACCAGCAATGTGTTTTAAATAGTTTGTCTAAATTTGCGTCCAACTTTTCCTTTATATTATTCAATAAATTCTAAAGGCAATTTTAATTGTATTTGTTTTATAAAAAATCCTTCTGAAATACTAGTTATGCAGGACAGCTTCTCTGTTAACTATCTTTTAAGATAAAGACAACTTCCACGATATTTATTTCATCATTATATAAAGTTACCATTTTGCTTTTGTTTTTGGCTAGGTAGAATGAATCACTTAATATTAGGTTTTTAATGAGTATGAAAAAGGATGGGAAATTAGATGACTAAGGCTATATCTATAATGGTTAAAAAATGAGATGTTCCTCATGCTTTTAATTTGGGGTAAAAATGAATGTAAGCTTTGTTTCAGTTGTACTTTCAGCTAAAAATAGCACAAGTGGGAAAAAAGGACTCGATGATTTTTTTGGAGCTTTTGCTTTTTCAGTAGGTGTAGCCAGAGCTAAGGAGAAATAATTTCAAAACTGTTTTAGATATATGGTTACCACACAGTTCTTTAACATTTATAAAAGTAGGCTGTGCATCAAGAATTGTAAATTTCAATAATACACAAAAGAAATACACATTTCAAATACTGTAAGCATTAATAAAAGGTATACTTGTTCCTTTTCTATAACTTTCAACATTCATATATTTTTGTAGAATTAAAATATACCAATTTAGTTTTCCTTTGCTATATATTGTCTTTTTTAAAAAAACTTTTGTTAGCATTTAAACTAGACAAATAATCTCAGTATTTTAAGCTTATGTTCCATTTTGTAGATTATTTAAATAAATAGCACATGCTTAATATGGATATCTCTTGGCAGTAAGAAAATATTGTGGTCCCGAAACAATTCTGATACCAAAAATATATAAAATAGAAACAGTAAAATATGCATGATTTTTTAATTTATAATTTTATTTAAAACTAGTTCTCTTTTTGTTTTATAAAAATGATTTGAAGCAGAAAAGTTAAAATGTTTGCTATTATGAAAATTATTTTTTCAGTATGAGTTCCAGAAAAACATCTATTTCTGCTTTATTGACTATGCCAAAGCCTTTGACTGTGTGGATCACAATAAACTGTGAAAAATTCTGAAAGAGATGGGAATACCAGACCACATGACCTGCCTCTTGAGAAAGCTGTATGAAGGTCAGGAAGAAACAGTCAGAACTGGACATGGAACAACAGACTGGTTCCAAATAGGAAAAGGAGTATATCAAGGCTGTATATTGTCACCCTGCTTATTTAACTTATATGCAGTGTACATCATGAAAAATGCTGGGCTGGAGGAAGCACAAGCTGGAATCAAGATTGCCAAGAGAAATATCAATAACCTCAGATATGCAGATGACACCACCTTTATGGCAGAAAGTGAAGAAGAACTAAAGAGCCTCTTGATGAAAGTGAAAGAGGAGAGTGAAAAAGTTGGCTTAAAGCTCAACATTCAGAAAACGAAGATCATAGCATCTGGTCCCATCACTTCATGACAAATAGATGGGGAAACAGTGGAAACAGTGGCTGACTTTTTTTTTTTTTTGCTCCAAAATCACTGCAGATGGTGATTACAGCCATGAAATTAAAAGACACTTACTCCTTGGAAGGAAAGTTATGACCAATCTAGACAGCATATTAAAAAGTAGAGACATTATTTTACCAACAGAGGTCCATCTAGTCAAGGCTATGGTTTTTCCAGTAGTCATGTATGGATTTGACAGTTGGACTATAAAGAAAGCTGAGCACAGAATTGATGCTTTTGAACTGTGGTGTTGGAGAAGACTCTTGAGAGTCCCTTGGACTGCAAGGAGATCCAACTAGTCCATCCTAAAGGAGATCAGTCCTGGTTGTTCATTGGAAGGAATGATGCTGAAGCTGAAACTCCAATACTTTGGCCACCTGAGGCAAAGAACTGACTCATTTGAAAAGACCCTGATGCTGGGAAAGATTGAGGGTAGGAGAAGGGGACAACAGAGGATAGATGGTTGGATGGCATCACCAACTCAATGGACATGAATTCGGGTAGGTTCCGGGAGTTGGTGGTGGACAGGGAGGCCTGGAGTGCTGCAGTTCATGGGGTCGCAAAGAATTGGACATGACTCAGCGACTGAACTGAACTGATACATCATACCCAATTCCTTGACTCCTGTGCTGGAGTCCTGAAAGACAGTCTGTCAGAGTTTATAGGGGAGGATTGAGGCTACCCACACTACAGTGAAGTGTGATTTCCCAGGACCAACCCTATATTCCTAGCCATACACAGAATCAAGGGAGAAATAACAAACTACCATTTGCTAAGGTAAAAGAAAGAAGCGAGGAAAGGAGAGAGGAAGGACTCTAATATTATCTATTTTTATAACTTTATTCTGAAAAAAAAAAAAAAACCACCTAAAATACTGTATTTCCATGAATTCCGAAGTTCAGTACTTTTTCTACAACTGTCAATAAGTGTAAATATAGCCTAGATTTTATATATTAAATCCAAAAAGGCCCTTCTTGACTTTCTGTAATCTGATGGTATTCCACGTTATATCTATGTTCTATCTGCTACATTACTTGCTGCTACTCTTGTCTAAGAGAAAAACCTCGTCTTTCAAGTACAAACCATGTTAACCTTAGGTTTCAGTAGTTGTATAACTCACCATGTTTTGCTTTTCTTTAGCACCTGGCAGAAACAGAATGAAACTGCAAGCTCAACAATGGCACTCTCCTGCCTCCTCCTCAGTAACTACTCCTCAGACACTATGCATATCTCTAATATTTCATGCTTTCTAACACAATGGTGATTTTTTTCTACATGTCAGAGGATATTAATTACCAATCTCAGTTTCAACTCTCAGAAAGTCAGCAGTTGGCAGATAGTTGACTGAATTTCTGCTGACAAATCTCAACAGCAGTGAAAACCTTGATAAACATGCAAGAATCTGTTTCACAGTTTTCTGTCACTAAGACACATGAACTTAGTGCAGCAAGCCATACTCATCTACCATGTCATAACTTACATAAATAGAATCTCAGGTATCAACGGAGAAGGCAATGGCAATACAATTCCAGTACTCTTGCCTAAAAAATCCCATGGATGGAGGAGCCTGCGGGCTGCAGTCCCTGGGGTCGCTAAGAGTCGGACACAGCTGAGCGACTTCACTTTCACTTTTCACTTTTATACACTGGAGAAGGAAATGGCAACCCACTCCAGTGTTCTTGCCTGGAGAATCCCAGGGACGGGGGAGCCTGGTAGGCTGCAGTTCATGTGGTTGCTAAGAGTCGGACACGACTGAACGACTGAGCGACTGAGTGACTTCACTTTTCACTTTCATGCACTGGAGAAGGAAATGGCAACCCACTCCAGTGTTCTTGCCTGGAGAATCCCAGGGACAGGGGAGCCTGGTGGGCTGCCGTCTATGGGGTTGCACAGAGTTGGACACAACTGAAGCGACTTAGCAGCAGCAGCAGCAGGTACCAACACCGCCTAGATGACTGAGGTCAGAACTGAAAATAGCCCTCACAAAGATGAATGACACCTGTGCTTTTTAGCTCCTGAGCTCTCAGCTTGATTTCTTTGTGTATACTTGAGGCCTTCAAAGGATGACATGGAGTTATACAACATATGTAAAAACACTTCAAAGTTCTTCCCTCTAACTATATGAACCAAACTGAATGGTGGGTGAATCCATTTTTCTCACGCACTGAGCTTTTGAAAACTCTGGTTTCCATTAGCAGAACTGGAAACATTTGACTCAGCACATCACCATCTCTCCCTTTAAATATATATTTTCTTCATTTCTTGGTTTTACTCCTACTCACTGGTCAACTGATTTCAGTGTCCCTTCTAGACTTGCTCCTTTCTCCCATATCTTAATCCTGGAATGCTTCAAGGTGCAATCTTGGTCATCTCTATTTACCTTAACTCCCTTGGTGATCTCATGCAGAAACATGAATTTGGATACCTCCTTTATGCTGCTTGGGCTTCCCTTGTGGCTCAGCTGGTAAAGAATCTGCTTGCAATAGGGGAGACCTGGGTTTGATCCCTGGGTTGGGAAGATCCCCTGGATAAGGGAAAGGCTACCCACTCCAGTTTTTTGGCCTGGAGAATTCCAAGGACTGTATATTCCATGGGGTCACAAAGAGTCAGACAGGACTGAATGACTTCACTTCACTTTTATGCTACTCACAATGAAGTGTCTCTTCCCAGGTGATAACCTGCTTCAGCATCTCCAACTGGATGACAAACAGATATCTCAAACTTAGGATATCCAAGTCTGATCTCCTAACTTCATCCTACAAATTTGTTCAATCCAAAGAGATTTTCCCGTCTCAATGGATGACAACTCTATTCTTCCAGTTGCTCAATATCTAAAAATCTTGGTGTCCTCGAATCCTTTATTAGAAAATCATGTTGATTCCAACTTCACAATATTTCCTGAGTCCAATCACTTCTTAACACCCCCACTGCTACCACCCTGGTACAAGTCATCACCTGAATTATTGCAGTAGTCTTCTAATTGGTTACAACCTTGCCTCTTCCACATCTATTCTCTCAAGGAACCATAATAAGGATATAAAATATAACCTAGATATGTCTGTCCTCTGCTCAAAACCCTCCAGTGGCTTCTTATTTTGTACAAAGTAGAAGCCTAAAAGGATCTGCATGATCTGCTGCTGCTGCTAAGTCGCTTCAGTCGTGTCCGACTCTGTGTGACCCCATAGATGGAAGCCCACCAGGCTCCCCCGTCCCTGGGATTCTCCAGGCAAGAATACTGGAGTGGGTTGCCATTTCCTTCTCTGATGCGTGAAAGTGAAGTCGCTCAGTCGTGTCCGACTTTTAGCGACCCCAGGGACTGCAGCCTACCAGGCTCCTCTGTCCATGAGATTTTCCAGGCAAGAGTACTGGAGTGGGGTGCCATTGCCTTCTCCCTGCATGATCTACTCTCTGTTAAATCCCTAACCTCCTTTCATATAACATTTCCCCTTGTTCAATTCATCTTAATCACTCTCCTTGCCATTTCTTTGAACAAGTTAGGTGTGCTCTTGATTTAAAATCTCTGCCTGGAATACTTGTTTCTAGATATCCACATGCCAACTCCCTCACCTTGAAGTGAAGTGAAAGTCACTCAGTTGTGTCCAACTCTTCGTGACTCCATAGACTATACAGTCAAAGGAATTCTCCAGGCCAGAATACTGGAGTGGGTAGCCATTCCCTTTCTATAGGGGAGACTCCCAACCAGGGATTGAACCCAGGTCTCCCGCACTGCAGGCAGATTTTTTATCAGCTGAGCCATAGCTTATATTCTCAATTGGATTTCCCAGGCACCATTTTAAACACGACAGCCTACCTTTCATCTCTTGTCAAGATATGCCAATCCATAACCCTGCTTCAGTTTCTTCATCCCATAGCCTTTATCACCTGTTAATGTATTATAAAATTTATTTATTTATGGTTTCCTTTACTGTGCAAATGCATTTAAGTTTAATCAGGTCCCGTTGGTTTGTTTTTGTTTTTATTTTCATTACTCCAGGAGGAGGACTTAAAAAAATCTTGCTGCAATTTATGTCAGAGTGTTCTGCCTTTATTTTCCTCCAAGAGTTTTATAATATCTAGCCTTAAATTTAGGTCTCCAATCCATTTTTGAGCTTATTTTTGTGCATGGTGTAAGGGAGTACTCTAATTCATTCTTTTACATGTAGCTGTGTAGTTTTCCCAGCACCACTTATTAAACAAACTATCTTTCCTCCAACATATATTCTTGAATATTTTGTCATACATGAGATGACCATAAGTAGTGTCATTATTTCTGGACTTTTACCCTGTTCTTTTCATCTATATTTCTGTTTTTGTGGCAGTCCCATACAGTTTGGATGACTGTAGCTTTGTAGTCAAGCCTGAAGGCAAGGAGCCTGATTCCTCCAGCTCCATTTTTATTTTTCAAGATTGCTTTGGCTATCTGTGGTCTTTTGTGTTCCCACACACATTGTAAAATTTTTGTTCTAATTCTGTGAAAAAAAAAATGCCATTGGTAATCTGATAGAGCTTGCATTGAATCTGTAGACTGCATTGAGTAGTACAGTTATCTTGATTATATTGATTCTTCCAATCCAAGAACACAATATATCTCTCCATCTGTATCATCTTTAATTTCTTTCCTATTTTAGAGTTTTCTGAGTACAGGTATTTTGCCTCCTTAGGAAGGTTTATTCCAAGGTGTTTTATAATTTTTGATATGATGGTAAATGAGACTGTTTCCTTGATTTCTCATTCTGATCTTTTATTGTTAGTGTATAGGAATACAAGAGATTTGTGACCTAATTAAACTTAAAAACACTATGCATCAAAAGGAAACCATAAGAAAAATTAAAAGACAACTCTCAGAAAGGGAGAAAATGTTGTCAGTTGCAAACAAAGCAACCAACATATTCATCACCAAAATACACAAACAGCTCACGCAACTCAATTTAAAAAATCAACCCAATCAAAAAATGGGCAGAAGATTCTAACAGACATTTCTCCAATGAAAATATGCAAATAGCCAAAAAGCACATGAAAAGATGCTCATCACTAATTATTAGAGAAATGAATACTAAAACTACAATGGGTTATCACCTCACATCAATCAGAATGGCCATAATCAAAAACTCTGCAAACAATAAATGCTGAAGAAGATATGAAGGAAAGGGAACCCTCTTGAAGTGTTGGTGGGAATGTAAACAGGTACAGCCACTATGGAGAACAATATGAAAGTTCATTTAAAAACTAAAAACACAACTACCATATGATCTAGCAATCCCACTCCCGTGTGTGTATCTGGAGAAAACCATACTTTGAAAAGATACATGCACCCCAATGTTCACTGAAGCACCACTCACAATAGCCAAGACATGGAAGCAACAAAAATGTCTATCAATAGAGGAATGGATAGAGAGATATAGCACACATGCACACACACACCCTTTGGAGGAGGAAATGGCAACACACACACACACACATACACAAAATCCCCCCTTGGAGGAGGAAATGGCAACCCACTCAAGTATTCTTGCCTGGAAAATTCCTTGGAGAGAGAAACCTGGAGGGCTACATTCCACAGGGTCGCAAAGAGTCAGACATGACTGAACATGCGTGCACGCACACACACAGAAACATACACACACACACACAGTGAATATTACTCAGCCATAAATAAGAATAGAATAATGCCATTTGCAGGAAAACAGATGGACCTAGAGATCATCATACTAAGTGAAGGCAGATGGAAAAATATCATATGATAGTGCTTATATATGAACTCTAAAAAATGGGGGGAGAGAACAAATGAACTTATCTACAAAACAGAAACAGAGCTACAGATGCAGAAAACAAATTTACGGTTACCAGAGGGTTAGGGAGGGTAGGGATAAATTGGAAGATTGAGATATACACACTACCATATATAAAAGAGATAATTAGTAAGAATCTACTGTATAGCAAAGGGAACGCTACTCAATACTCTTTAAAAGTCCTATATGGGATCCCCAGGTGGCACTAGTGGTAAAGCAGGAGATGTAAGAGACATGAGTTCGATCCGTGGGTTCAGAAGATCCCCTGGAGGAGGCATGGCAACCCACTCCAGTATTCTTGCCTGCAGAATCCCATGGGCAGATAGCCTGGGAGGCTATGATTCATAGGGTCATGAAAAAAAAAAAAAAAAAACAGACACGACTGAAGCAATTAAGCACACACACACACAGGAAAAGAATCTACAAAATAGTGTTTAAAAAAAAAATATATATATATATACACACTGCTGCCACTACTGCTAAGTCGCTTCAGTCGTGTCCGACTCTGTGCAACCCCATAGACGGCAGCCCACCAGGCTCCCCCGTCCCTGGGATTCTCCAGGCAAGAACACTGGAGTGGGTTGCCATTTCCTTCTCCAATGCATGGAAGTGAAAAGTGAGAGTGAAGTCGCTCAGTTGTGTCCGACCCTCAGAGACCCCATGGACTGCAGCCCACCAAGCTCCTCCGTCCATGGGATTTGCCAGGCAAGAGTACTGGAGTGGGGTGCCATTGCCTTCTCATATATATATACACACACACATATAATAACTGATTTACTTTGCTGTGTACTGGAAATGAACACAACATTATAAATCTACTGTACTCCAATGAATTTTTTTAGAAAAATATAAAATTTACTTATTCTTTAAAAAGAATAAGTAAAATTTACTTATTTATTGCCTGTAATATTCATGTCCTTATTGCCTCCTCCTCTCCACCCTCCAGTCCCATCAAGCACCCACCACTTGAATCCTGATCCCTTGCATTAAGGGCAGATTCTTTACCAACTGAGACACCAGAAAAGCCCAAAGGGAATCTACCCCACCAAAATAAAGGCCATGAAGGTGGCACTAGAGATAAAGAACCTGTCTGCCAACATAGCAGACATAAGAGATGCAGGTTCGATCTCTAGGTTGGGAAGATCCCTGGAAGGGGCATGAATATCCAGTCCAGTATTCTTGCATGGAAAGTCTCAAGGACAGAGGAGCCTGGCAGGCTACAGTCCATAGCATCGCAGAGTCAAACACAACTGAAACAACTTAGCACACACACATGATAAACCTACAGCTAACATCATTCTAAACTGTGATAATCTGAAAGCATTAACTATAAGACTAGAAACAAGAAAAGGATGTCCATTCTTGTCGTTGTTATTCAACATAGTTTTGGAAGTCCTAGCCATAGCAATCAGAGAAGAAGAAAAAAATAAAAGGAATACAAATCGAAAAAGAAGTAAACCTGTCACTGTTTATAGGTGACATGATACTATACATAGAAAATTCTAATGATGCTACCAGAAAACTACTAGAGCTCAAAGAATTCAGTAAAAGTTGCAGGTACCAAATTAATACATAGAGGAGATCAGGTTTCACCTTTAGGTGTTTGGAACTGAGTTGGGAGAGTGAGTTCCTGCAGTGGGTGCTGGTCTGCCCTGGGGTGTGGGGAGACAAAGGGATCCACACTCAAGTTGCCACTTTGCTGCTTTGAGTCTCGGTGCCCCGTCGTCTCGAAGCCCTCATGCCAGTGGCCTTGCTCATGTCAGGTGTCTGCAGACAGGTTCTGAGGGTCAATGTCCTGATGACTGATGGAGCTTCTACTCCAGGTTCAAGGGCAGTGGTCCTCAGGAGACCCCAACACTTCACATCTTCAATTGGATATAACACCTGACTCAAAGATCAAGCCCAGAGCCTTTGGAGTGGGAGCACTGACTCCAAGACCTTAGACTATCAGAGAACTAACCCTAGGGAGTATCAAATAGTGAGAACTCACACAAAGGAAACCACTTGAATACAAGACCCAGCATCACCCAACGGCCAGTAGCACTCTATGCAGAATGCCTCATCTAAACAAACAAAACAAAAATACAAACTCAATCATCAGCAGATAGGATTACCACCTCACTCAGCCTTGCCCATCAGAGGAAAAACAAACAAAAACTCAGCACAAATCTCACCCTATACAAAGGTCACACAAAGGACTGGACCAACCTTAGGAGGGTGGAAATCAAAAGGAAGAAAGAATTCAACCTTTTTCAAGGAAAGAATTCAACTTTCCTTGAAGCCTAGGAAAAGGAGACTTCAAACACAGTAAGTTTAAAAATAATAATGAAAAGGCAGAGAAATACTGTGCAAATGAAGAAATAAACTAGAAACATAGAAGTCCAAATAAATGAAGAGGAAATAGGCAAACTACCTGAAAAAGAATTCAGAGTAATGACAATAAAGATGACCAAAATCCTTGAAGACAAAATGAAGAAAATGCAAGAATCAATTAACAAAGATCTAGAAAGATTAAAGAATGAACATACAGAGACAAACAACACAATTACTGAAATTAAAAATACTCTAGAAGGAATCAATAGCAGAATATCTGAAGCAGAGGAATGAATCAGTGAGCTGGAAGTTAAAATGGTGGAAATAATTTCTGAAGAGCAGAATAAAGTAAAAAGAATGAAAAGAACTGAGAAAAGTCTCTAAGACGTCTGGGACCATATCAAACACACCAACATTCAAATTATTGGGGTCCCAGTAAAAGAAGAGAAAAAAAAAGGGCATGAGAAAAATTTTGAAGAGATTATAGTTCAAAATTTCCCCAACGTGGAAAAAGAAATACACAACCAAGTCTAAGAGGCACAAGAGTTCCATACAAGATAAACCCAAGAAGAAACACACCAAGACATATACTAATCAAACTAACAAAGACTAAACACAAAGAAAGAATATTAAATCAGCAAGGGAGAAGCAACAAGTAATATACAAGGGTAACCCCATACACTGAACAGCTGATCTTTCAGCAGAAACTCTGCAGGCCAGAAGGGAAATGCAGGATATATTTAAAGTACTGAAAGGGAAAAATCTACAAGTTTACTGTACCTGGAAAGGAAGTCATTCAAAATTGATGGAGGAATAAAAAGCTTTTCAGACAAGCAAAAGTTAAAAGAATTCAATACCAACAAACAAGCTTTACAACAAATGTTAAAGGGATTTATATAGTCAAGAAATACAAGAGAAGAAAAAAATCTACAAAATCAACCCCAAACAATTAAGAAAATGGCAATAGGAACATATATATCAATAATAACTTTAAATATAAATGGATTAAATGCTCCAACCAAAAGACACAGACTGGCTGAATGAATATAATAACGAGACCCATAAATATGCTGTCTACAAGAAACCTACCTCAAACCTCAAGACACATATAGACTGAAAGTGAGAGGGTGGAAAAATATATTCCATGCAAATGGGAAGGAAAAGAAAGTTGGAGTAGCCATCCTCATATGAGAAAAAAATAGGCCTTAAAATAAAGAAGATTACAAGAAATAAGGAAGGACACTAAACAATGATCAAGGAGACAATCCAAGAGGAAGACATAACAATTGTAAGCATCTATGGAGAAACAGTGGAAACAGTGTCAGACTTTTTGGGGGGCTCCAAAATCACTGCAGATGGTGACTGCAGCCATGAAATTAAAAGACGCTTACTCCTTGGAAGGAAAGTTATGACCAACCTAGATAGCATATTCAGAAGCAGAGACATTACTTTGCCAACAAAGGTCCGTCTTGTCAAGGCTATAGTTTTTCCTGTGGTCATGTATGGATGTGAGAGTTGGACTGTGAAGAAGGCTGAGCCCTGAAGAATTGATGCTTTTGAACTGTGGTGTTGGAGAAGACTCTTGAGAGTCCCTTGGACTGCAAGGAGATCCAACCAGTCCATTCTGAAGGACATCAGCCCTGGGATTTCTTTGGAAGGAATGATGCTAAAGCTGAAACTCCAGTACTTTGGCCACCTCATGCAAAGAGTTGACTCACTGGAAAAGACTGATGCTGGGAGGGATTGGGGGCAGGAGGAGAAGGGGACGACAGAGGATGAGACAGCTCGATGGCATCACCGACTCAATGGACGTGAGGCTTAGTGAACTCTGGGAGTTGGTGATGGACAGGGAGGCCTGGTGTGCTGTGATTCATGGGGTTGCAAAGAGTCGGACACGACTGAGTGGCTGAATTGAACTGAACTGATGCACCCAACATAGAAGCACCTCTATACATAAGACAAACACTAACAGACATAAAAGGAGAAATTGACAGTAACACAATAACAGTAGGAGACTTTAACACCCCACTCACACCAGTGGATGGATCATCAAAACAGAAAAGTAATAAGGAAGCACAAGTCTTAAATATACATTAGATGAGATGGATCTTATTGATATCTTTAGGACATTCCATCCAAATGCAGAAGAATACACCTTCTTCTCAAGTGCACATGGAACATTCTCTAGGATAGACCACATCTTGGGTCACACATCAAACCCCAGCAAATTTAAGAAAATTAAAATCATATCAAGCATCTTCTCCAACCACAATGCCATGAGACTAGATATCAATTACAAGAAAAAAACTGTAAGAAACACAAACACATGGAGATTAAACAACCCATTTATAAGTAACCAACAGGTTACTGAAGAAATCAAAAGGGAAATCAAATAATTTCTAGAAATAAATGACAAAACATAACAACTCAAAACCCATGGGATTCAGCAAAAGCAGTTCTAAGAGGAAAGTTTATAGCAATACAACCCTACCTCAAGGAACAAGAAAAGCATCAAATAGACAACCTAACTTTACAACTAAAACAATTTGAAAAAGAACCAAAAAACTCCAAAATTAGTAGGAGGAAAGAAATCATAAAGATCTGAGCAGAAATATATGAAAAAGAAATGAAAGAAACAATACTAAAGATTCATAAAACTAAAAGATGGTTCTTTGAGAAGATAAAATTGACAAACCTTTAGCCAGACTCATCAGGAAAAAGAGGGAAGAATCATATCAACAAAATTAGAAATGAAAAAGGAGAGATTACAAGAGACAATGCAGAAATACAAAGGATTATAAAAGACTATATTAAACAACTATATTGCAATAAAATGGATAACCTGGAAGAAACAGACAGATTCTTATAAAAGCTCAATCCTCTAAGACTGAACCAGGAAGAAACAGAAATTATGAACAACCCAATTGCAAGCACTGAAATTAAAGCTATGATCAAAAATCTCCCAAAAAACAAAATCCCAGGACCAGATGGCTTCACAGGAGAATTCTGTCAAACATTTAGAGAAGAACTAATGACTACCCTTCTAAAACTCTTTCAAAAAATTCCGGAGGTAGGAACACTTCCAAACTCATTCTACAAGGCCATCATCACCCTGATACCAAAACCAGACAAAGACAACACAAAAAAAGAAAACTACAGGCCAATATCACTGATGAACATAGATGCAAAAACCCTCAACAAAATTTTAGCAAACAGAATTCTGTGACACATCAAAAAGATCATACACCATGATCAAGTTGGGTTTATTCTAGGAATGCAAGGTTCTTCAATATATGCAAATCAATGTGATACACCATATTAACAAACTGAAAGATAAAAATTATAATCTCAATAGATGCAGGAAAAGCCTTTGACAAAATTCAGCACCCATTTATGATGAAAACTCTTCAAAAAATGGGCATAGAAGGGACCTATCCAACCTAGTAAAGGCCATATATGATAAGCATACAGCAAACATTATTCTCAATGGTGAAACACTGAAAGCATTCCTCCTAAGATCAGGAACAAGACAAAGGTGTCCAATTTCACCACTATTATTCCACATAGTTCTGGAAGTCCTGGCTACAGCAATCTGAGAAGAAAAAGAAATAAAAGAAATCCAGATCGGAAAAGAAGTAAAGCTCTCACTGATTGCAGATGACATGATCGTGTACACAGAAAACCCTAAAGACAGTATCAGAAAATTACTAGAGCTAATCAGTGAATTTAGCAAGGTTGCAAGATACAAAATCAATACACAGAAATCACTTGCATTTCTATATACTAACAATGATAAATCAGAAAAAGAAATTAGGGAATCAATCCCATTCACCACTGCAACAAAAAGAATTAAATATCTAGGAATAAACTTACCTAAGGAGACAAAAGAACTGTGCACAGAAAATTATAAGACAGTGATGAAAGAAATCAAAGATGACATAAACAGATGGAGAGATATTCCATGTTCCTGGAGAATCAAGACTGTGAAAATGACAATACTACCAAACACAATCTACAGATTCAATGAAATCCCTATCAAATTACCAATGGCACTTTTCATAGAACTAGAACAAAAAATTTCACAGTTCCTATGGAAACACAAAAGACCCCAATAGCCAAAGCAGTCTTGAGAAAGAATGGAGCTGAGAAATCAACCTTACTGACTTCAGATTTTACTTCAAAGCTACAGTCATCAGACAGTATAGTACTGGCACAAAAACAGAAATATAAACCAATGGAACAAGATCAAAAGCCCAGAAATAAACCCATACACCTACGGGTACCTTATTTTTGACAAAGGAGGCAAGAATATACAATGGGGCAAAGACAGACTCTTCAATAAATGGTTCTGGGAAAACTGGACAGCTACATGTAAAAGAATGAAATTAGAACACTTCCCAACACCATACACAAAGATAAACTCAAAATTGATTAAAGACCTAAATGTAAGACCAGGAACTATAAAACTCTTAGAGTAAAACATAGGCAGAACACTCAATGACATAAATCAAATCAAGATCCTTTATGACCCACCTCTTAAAGTAGTGGAAATAAAAACAAAAGTAAACAAGAGGGACCTGATTAAACTCAAAAGCTTTGGCATAGCAAAGGAAAGTATAAGCAAGGTGAAAAGATAACCCTCAGAATGGGAGAAAATAATAGCAAATGAAACAACTGACAAAGGATTAATTTCCAAAACATAGAAGCAGCTCATATAACTCAATACCAGAAAAACAAACAACCCAATCAAAAAGTAGGAAAAAGACATAAACAGACATTTCTCCAAAGAAGACATACAGATGGCTAACAAACGTATGAAAAGATGCTCAACATAGCTCATTATTAGAGAAATGCAAATTAAAACTACAATGAGATATCACCTCACTCCTGTCAGAATGTCCATTATCAAAAGTCTACAAACATTAAATATTGGAGAGGGTGTGGAGAAAAGGGAACATTCCTGCACTGTTGGTAGGAATGTAAACTGATACAGTCACTATGGAAGACAGTATGGCGATTCCTTCAAAATATAGGAATAAAACCAACATATGACCCAGCAATCTCACTCCTAGGCATATACCCTGAGGAAGTCAAAATTGAAAGAGACACATGTTTCCCATTGTTCATTGCAACACTATTTACAATAGCTAGAACATGGAAGCAACCTAGATGTCCATCAACAGATGAATGGATAAAGAATTGTGGTACATATACACAATGGAATATTACTCAGCCATAAAAAGGAATGCATTTGAGTCATTTCTAATGAGGTGGATGAACATACAACCTGTTATACAGAGTGAAGTGACTCAAAAAGAGAAAGATAAATACCATATTCTAATGCATATATACGGAATCTAGAAAAATGGTACTGAAGAATTTTATTTACAGGGCAACAATGGAGAAACAGACATAGAAAATAGACTTACAGACATTGGGAGAGGGGAGGACAGGGTGAGATATATGGAAAGAGTAACATGGAAATTTACATTACCATACGTAAAATAGATAGCCAACGGGAATTTGCTGTATGGCTCAGGAAACTCAAACAGGGGCTCTGTATCAACCGAGAAGGGTGGGATGGTGGGGGGGAGATGGGAGGATGGTTCAAAAGGGAGGCAATATATGTATCCCTATGGCTGATTCATATTGAGGTTTGACAGAAAACAGCAAAATTCTGTAAAGCAGTTATCCTTCAATAATCAATAAATAAATCTAAGAAATTAGTACATAGAAATCTCTTGTATTTCTATACACTAGCAATGAAAGATCAGAAAGAAAAAGTAAATAAAAAATGCCATTGCATATTGCATCAAAAGAGAATAAAACACCTAGGAATAAACCTAAGGGGACAAAACATCTGTAGCCCAAAACCTGTAAGATGCTGACAAAAGAAATTGAAGATGACACAAAGAGATGGAAAAATATATACCATGTTCTTGAACTGGAAGAATTAATATAGTCAAAATGATGACAGGACCCAAGGCGATCTACAGATTCATTGCAATCACTTTCAAATTATGGCATTTTTCATAGAACTAAAACAATCTTTTTTTTTTTTTTATGGAGAGATTAGCTTAAGATGGCAAAATAGAAGGATGTGAGCTTACCTTCTTCTCTGCAAAATAACCAGAGCAGCAACTAACTGCTAAACAACAACTGATCAAAAAACGCTCGATCCTAGTAAAAACGCTGGATCCATACCCTACATCCAAAGACAAAGAAGAAGCTAAACAATATGGCAGGAGGGGTGCAATGGAAATAAAATGAAATCCAAGCCTGCTGGGTGGGCAACCCACAATTACATATATTGTAATATATTAATATGCATATGTAATACTTATAATAATAACTGGAAAACAATTATAACACAGAAGTTACCTCATAGGAGTAAAGGTTCCGAGTTCCGCATTAGACTTCCCAGCTGGGATGCCCACAGGAAGAGGAGGAGTCCCCAGAGAAACTGGCTTTGAATACCAGTGGGATTTAATCACAAGACTTCCAATGGACCAAGGGAAACAGAAATTCCCATTTTGGAGGGTACAAAAGTTTTGTGTGCACCATGACCCAGGGGTTAAAAAGCAGCGACTCCGTAAGATACTGGGCCAGACCTATCTGCTAGTATTGGAGGGTCTCCTGTGGGGGCACAGGCAGCTGTGGCTCACTGTGAGGACAAAGACACTGGCAACAGCAGTCTTGGGTAGTACTCCTTAGTGTGAGCCTCCAAGAGGCCACTATTTCCCTCTTAAGACCAAGTCTCACACAATAGTCTGTAGGGTCCACCACTGGGATGCTTAGGGCCAAGCAACCAACAGCCCAACCCATCAGCAGACAAGTGGTTCAAGGTCTCCCTTACCGTGGCCCTACCTAGCAGAGTGAGGACAGACCCACCTCCACACATCAGTGAGCAGGCACCAGCCACTCTCATCAAGAAGCTGAACAAACCTCATAGACATCCTCAACCACCAGAAAGCAGACAGTAAAAGCAAGAAGAGCTACAATCCTGCAATCTGCTAAAAGGAAACTACAATCGCAGAAAGCTGAAGAAACTAAGGTGGCAGAGGAATACAACTGAAATGGAAAATACATTAGAAGAAATCAATAGCAGAATATTGATTTCAAGGAATGAAAGAATGGATAAGTGACCTGGATAACAAAATACTGGAAATCATTTTCATGGAACAGAAGAAAGAAAAAATAATAAAGTAAACAAAGACCATCTAAGAGACCTCTGGTACAACATGAAACATACCAAAATTCACAGTACAGAGGTCCCAAAAGGAGAGGACTGAAACTGAAGCTCCAAAGTTTGGCCACCTGATGCAAAGAGCCAACTCATTAGAAAAGACCCTGATGCTGGGAAAGACTGAAGGTAGGAGAAGGGGGCAACAGAGGACAAGATGGTTGGAAGGTATCACCGACTCAAAGGACATGAGTTTGAGAAAACTCTGGAAGAAGGCGACAAACAGGGAAGCCTGGCATACTGCAGTCCATGAGATCACAAAGAGTCTGACAGAATTGAGCAATTGAACAACAACAACAAAAAGGAGAGGGAAAAGCGGAAAGCTCTTAGATAATATTTGAAGAGATAATAGCTGAAAACTCGCCTAACATGGAAAAGGAAACAGTGACACAAGTTTGGAAAGCACACAGAGTACCAGGCAAGATAAACCCAAGGAGGAATGCAACAAGACACACAGTAATTAAATGGACAAAAATTAAAGACAAAAACATGAATAAAGGCAATGAGGGAAAAGTGACAAACATACAAGGGAACTCCTAAAGCTTATCAGTTGATTTCTCAGCAGAAATTATGCAGACCAGAAGGGAGTGGCATGATACAGTTAAAGTAATGAAAGAGAATAATCAATAATACTCTACCCAATAAGGCTCTCATTCAAATTTAAGAAAGAAATTGAAAGCTTTACAGACAAGCAAAAGCGAAGAGAATTCAGCACCACCAGATCAGCTTTGCAACAAGCTAAAGCAAATTCTCTAAGAGGAAAAGAAAAGACTACAACTAGAAACAAAAAATTATGAATGGAAAAGCTCATCAGTAAAGGCTAAGATACAGTAGGGGTACAAAATTATCCACATACAGATATTTTATCAAAACTAGAATTTGTGAGGAGAGAACAAATACAGGATATTGAAAATGCATTTGAAATTAAAAGACCAGCAAGTGAAAATAATCATGTTTATACACAGACTGCTGTATCAAAACCTCATAGTAACCACAAACTAAAAGTCTATACACACAACAATGAAAAAGGAAACCAAATAACACTAAAATTAGTGTCACAGATGAGAACCAAAAGAGGAAGGGAAGAAAAAAGGGCCTACAAAAACAAATCCAAGGCAATTAAGAAAATGGCAATAGTTAGAACATACAAATCAATAATTACTTAAACATAAACAGATAAAATGCTCAAACCAAAAGACACAGACTAGCTGAATGGATACAAAAACCAGACCATACATACGATGCCTACAAATCAACTTCTGATCTATAGACATATGCAGACTGAAAATGAGAGGCTGGGAAAAGGCATTCCATGGAAAGGAAAATCAAAAGAAATATGGAATAGCAATGCTCATATTAGACAAAATAAACTTTAAAATAATGCTGTAATACTCAAAGAAGGACACCAAATAATGATCAAAGGATAAATCCAAGAAGATGTAACAATTGTAAATATAAAAAGCAGAAAGGGAAAGATAGATCCAACTGAATGTGGAGTTTCAAAGAATAGCAAGGAGACTTAAGAAAGCCTTGCTAAGTGAATAATACAAAGAAATACCAGAAAACAATAGAATGGAAAAAAGGTCATTTCTTGAATGACTTTATAGGTCACTTCAAGAAAATTGGAGACACCAAGGAAACATTTCATGCAAAGGTGGGCACAATAAAGGACAGAAATGGCAAGGACCTTACAGAAGATATTAAGAAGAGGTGACAAGAATACACAGAAGCACTATACAAAAAAGAACTCAATGACCTGGAAAACCACGATGGTGTGATCACTCACCTAGAGCCAGACATCTTGGAGGGTGAAGTCAAGTGGGCCTTAGGAAGCATTACTAGGAACTAAGCTAGTGGAGGTGATGAAATTCCAGCTGCAGCTATTTCAAATCCTAAAAGTCAATGCTATTAAAGTGCTGCAGTAATATGCCAGCAAATTTGGAAAATTCAGCAGTGGCCACAAGACTGGGAAAGGTCAGTTTTCATTCCAATCCGAAAGAAGGGCAATGGCAAAGAATGTTCAAACTACTGCACAATTGCGACATTTCACATGCTAGCAAGTTAAAGCTCAAAATCCTTCAAGCTAGGCTTCAATAGTATGTGAACTAAGAACTTCCAGTTGTACAAGCTGGATTTACAAAAGGTAGAGGAACCAGAGATCAAGTTGCCAACATCCACTGGATGACAGAGAAAGCAAGAGAATTCCAGAAAAATCTCTACTTCTAAAGCCTTTGACTAAAGCATGGCAGCCCACTCCAGCATTCTTGCCTGGAGAATCCCCATGGAGAGAGGGATCTAGCAGGCTATGCAGTTCACGGAGTCGCAAAGAGTCAGACATGACTGAGCAACTAAGCACACTACAAAACCTTGAAGATTACTACTGTGCAGATTACAACAAACTGTGGAAAATTCTTGAAGAGATGGGAATACCAGACAACCTTACATTCCTCCTGAGAAACTTGTATGCCAGTCAAAAACCAATATTTAGAACTGAACACAAAACAATGGATGGGTTCAAAATTGGGAGAGGAGTACATCAAGGCTGTATATTGTTACTTTGCTTATTTAGCTTCTATGCAGAGTACATCATGTGAAATACAAGGCTGGATGAATCACAAGCTAGAATTAAGATTGCTGGGAGAAATATCAGTAACCTCAGCTATGTAGATGATACTGCCTAAAGGTAGAAAACAAAGAGGAACTAAAGAGCCTCTTGATGAAAGTGGAAGAGGACAGTGAAAAGCTGGCTTACAACTCAATATTCAAAAAACAAAGATCATGGCATCATGTCCCATCATGGCAAATAGATGGGGAAAAAAATGGAAATAGTGACAGACTATTTTCTTGGGTTCCAAAATCAGTGCAGATGGTGACTGCAGCCTTGAAATTAAAAGGTGCTTGCTACTTGGAAGAAAAGCTATGACAAATCTAGATAGTGTATTAAAAAGCAGAGACATCATTTTACCAACAAAGGTTTGTACAGCCAAAGCTATTGTTTTTCCAGTAATATTTGGATATGACAGTTGGACCATAAAGAATGCTGAGCACTAAAGAATTGATTCTTTCAAACTGTGGTACTGGAGAAGACCCTTGAGAGTCCATGGAACAGCAAGGAGATCAAACTAGTCAATATTAAAGAAAATCTGTCTGAATATTCATTGGAAGGACTGATGCGGAAGCTGAAGCTCCAATACTCTGGCCACCTGATGCAAAGAGCTGACTCGTTGGAAAAGACCGTGATTCTGGGAAAGATTGAGGGCAGGAGGAGAAGGGGATGACAGAGGATGAGATGGCTGGATGGCATTAATGACTCAATGGACATAAGTTTGAGCAAACTCCAGGAGATAGTGAATGACATGGAAGCCTATCGTTCTGCAGTCCATGGGGTCACAAAGAGACAGACACAACTTAGTGACTGAACAGCAACAATGAACAACACACCTAACACAGGAGCACCTCAATATATAAGGCAAATACTAAAAGCCATAAAGCAAGAAATCAACAGTAATACAACAATATTAGAGGACTGTGACACCCCACTTATATCAATAGATCATTCAGAAAGAAAATTAATAAGGAAACACAAGTCTTAAATAATACAGCAGATGAGATGGGCTTAACAGATATTTATGGAGTATTCCATCTAAAAGCAGCAAAATATACCTTGTCAGTACATATGACATATTCTCAAGGATTGACCACATCTTGGGCCATGAAGCAAGCCTCAGTAAATTTAAGTAAACTGAACTCATATCAAGCATCTTTGCTGAACACAGTACTATGTGGTTAGAAATCAATAAGAAAAAGAAAAGAAACTGTTAAAAGAAAACACACACACACACAAACAGGTGGAGGCTAAACATATGCTATTAAACAAGGAGGAAATTGTGAACAAAATCAAAATCAAAACTACCTAGAGGCAAATGAAAACAAAAGCACAATAATACAAAACATATGTGATGCAGCAAAAGAAGTTCTAAAAGGGAAATTTAAATCAATACAATTTTACCTCAGAAAACAAGAAAAATTCCAAATAAACAACCTAACCTTACACATAAAGCAACCAGAGAAAGAAGAACAAGCAAAATCCTAAGTTTATAGAAGGAGAGGAATCATAAAGATCAGTGCTAAAATAAAGGAAATAGAGACAAAGAAAACAGTAGCAAAGATCAATGAAAGTAAAAGTTGATTCTCTAAGATGATAAAATTGATAAGCCTTTAGTCAGACTCAAAAAGAAAAAAAAGGGGACAAGAACACAAGTGAGTAAAATTAGAAAAAGGAAAAGTTACAACAGGACACCAAAGAATTACAAAGGATAAGAGACTACTACAACCAACTGTATACCAACAATGGACAACTTGGAAGAAAGGAAAAAATTCTTAGAAACGTACAAGCTCCCTCAACCTAACCAGGAAGAAATAGGATATATGAACAGAACAACCACAAGTACTAAAATGGAAACTTCTATTTAGAAAAAGAAAAACTCCCAAAAATTAAAGTCCAGGACCAGACGGCTTCACAGGAAAATTCTATCAAATATTTTGAAAAGATATAACATTTATCCTTCTGAAACACCTCCAAGAAAGTGTAGAGGAAGGAATACTCCTGAACTCATTCTTTAAGGACTCCATCATTGTTAGGCCAATAACACTGACAAATACAGACACAGAAATTCTCAACAAAATACTAGTAATCTGAATCCAACAATACATAAAAAGGATCATACACCATAATCAATTGGTATTTATCCCAGGGATACAAGGATTTTTCAATATCTGCAGATCAATCAGTGTGAAACACCAAATCAACAAATTGAATAAAAACGGTATGATAATCTCAAGATGCAGAAAAAACTTTCAACAAAATTCAGCACCCATTTATGACTTTCAAAAAAACTTTCCATAAAGTAGGCTTAGTGGAAACATTCCTCAACATAATGAAGGTAATATATGACAAACTGCAGCTAACGTTGTACTCAATGGTGAGAAGCTGAAAACATTGCCTCTAAGATCAGAACAAGACAAGGATATCCACTCTCACATCTTCTGTTCAACATAGTTTTGGAAGACCTAGCCTTGCCAATCAGAGAAGAAAAAAGTAAGGAATCCAAGTTGGAAAAGACCTTAGTGTCACTGTTTGCAGATGAGATGGTGCTATACATAGAAAATCCTAAAGTTGCTACCAGCAAACTACTAGACCTCAATGAATTTGGTAAAGTTGCAGATTACAAAATTAATACACAGAAATCTGTTGCGTTTCTATACACTAACAACAAAAGATCAGAAAGTGAAATTAAAGAAACAATCCCATTTATCATTGCCTCAGAAAGAAGAAAATACCTAGCCTACCTAAGGAGACAAAAGACCTGTACTCTGAAAACTATAAGATACTAATGAAAGAAATCAAAGATGACACAGAGAGATGGAAAGCTAAACCATGTTCTTGGACTGGAAGACTCAATATTGTCAAAATGACTATATTGCCTAAGGTAATCTACAGATACAATGCAATCCCTATCAAATTACCAATTTGTACTCTAACAAATAGAGAGACAACAAAACAGTATGGTACTGGCATTATACACACACACACTGATACACGCAGATCAACAGAACAGGACAGAAAGTCCAGAAATAACCAACGCACCTACGGTCAATTAATCTACAAAAAAGAAGGCAAGAATACACAATGGAGAAAAGCATCTTCAACAAGTGGTACTTGGAAAACTGGACAGCTACATGTAAAAGAATGAAATTAGAATATTCTTTAACACCATATAGAAAAATAAACTCAAAATGAATTGAAAACCTAAAGATAAGACTTGATACTATGAAACACCCAGAGGAAAACATAAACAGAACACTTTTTGACATAATTCTCACCAGTACCTTTTTTGAACTACCTTCTAGAGTAATGAAAATAAAAAAATAAACTAATGCAACCTAATTAACCTTCAAAGGTTTTGCACAGCAAAGAAATTGTAAACAAAAAGACAACATATAGAATGGAAGAAAACATTGGGAAACAAACTGACCTACAGGGATTTACCTCCAAAATGTACAAATAGCTTGTAGAATTCAACAACAAAAAAACAAACCCAATTGAAAAATGGGCATACAATCTAAGTAGATGTTTCTCCAAAGAAGGCATACAGATGGCCAAGAGGCTCATAAAAAGATGCTCAACATCACTAATCAGAGAAATGAAAATCAAAACCACAATGAGGTATCACTTCACACCACTCAGAAAGGACATCATCAAAAAGTCTACATACAATAACTCCTGCAGAGGGTGTGGAGAAAAGGGAGCCCTCCCACAATGTTGGTGGGAATATAAACTGGTACAGTCTCTATGGAGAACAGTGTAGACATTCCTTACAAAACTAAAAATATGATTCAGCAATCCCACACCTGGGCATATATCCAGACAACACCCTAATTAAAAAAGATACATGTACCTAATGTTCATAGCAACAATATTTATAATAGCCAGGACATGGAAGCAACCTAAATGTCCACTGACAGAGAACTGGATAAAGAAGATACGGTGTATGCATACAATGGAATATTACTGAGCCATAAGAAGAATGAAATAATGCCATTTGTAGCAACATGGATGGACCTAGAGATTATCATACTGAGTGAAGTTAGTCAGGCAGAGAATGACAAATATCACATGATATTGCTTGTATGTGGAACCCCCAAAAATGATACAATTGAACTTCAAACAGTAACAGACTCACAGACTTAAACAAATTTATGATTACCAAAGGGGACTTCCACCTTCCATGCATACAGCAATGAATAATTAAATTAGAATTAGTAGGCAAGAAAGAGACTGATTTATTGTGCTTGCTGGAGAGACTGATTCAGAATATCAAGAGAAAGTTGGGTTGCTACTACACAATGAGGCTAAGGAAGAGGATAACTTAATTCAGCAGATCCGCTAGGATAATGCTGAGAATGCCCATGTCTCTAATAAGGCACTGATTCTAACAGCCCATGCTTTCATGAATAATGATTTAGGTCCAGGCAAAGCAGCATCATTCATCTCAGTTTAGCTGGAAGCAAGTTTCCCAGTGTTCTCTCCTATGCAAAGTTCTAGTTTAGGGTTGGCCACAAGCAAAACTGGCAAAGTATCGAAGACTGGTCAGAATCAGCTGCTAGGTTCACTCACGTCAGTGTGAGGTCAGGAACTGCTGTGACTAAGTTTATGACACTGTGGCGGCTTCTCCAACTTTCCTTAGCTCTCCTATTTCAACTTTCTGAACACATGTGGGTGCTAATGTTGTAGCAAAGTATTCCAGTCTGTTGCAAGTTGCCCACATCATCAAAGTTGAGGGCATGGAAAAGATTCTGTGATCTTGAGATCTGAACCACTCCTGATTCAGATATGAGATCGATGTGAATCTTAGTACTGCATCTTAATAGGTTCTGATTTGCATTCCCCACCTACCTGTCCCTGTTCTCTTAACTTTACATGAACCATTCCTTCCTGACTGCTACTTCTGTTGACTTCAAGTCCAGACTAGATCCAGGGGTACTAGGTTTACACAGACAGCTAAATCAGATTCTATAATTTGTCTAATCCTTACAATAAAACCTTTATATCACCCAGAGTGGTTCTTCTTCATTAACCAAACCCTAACAGATTCAGGAAGAGCTCAAATATCATGTTTTTCTTTTTTCTAGAGAGAAAAAGTAAAAGAACCCAGTGAGGGAAACTATCAGTAAAACAAAAAAGCAGCTTACTAAACAGAAGATATTTACAAATAATATGTCTGAGAAGGAGTTAATATCTAAAATATATAAAGAATTCATACAATTAAATACTTAAGAAAATTCAGTTAAAAAATGGGCAGAAGACCTAAATAGAATTTTTCCAAAAGTAGACAGATTCCCAATAGGCACTAATTATGAGGGAAATGTAAATCAAAACTATAATGAAATACAGAAATCACTTGAAACATGTCAAAATGGCTATCAGCAAAAAAGACAACAAATAAGTTATTTATTGGTGAGCATGTTTAGGAAAACAAACCCTCATAAACTGTTGATGAGATTGTAAATCACTGCACCACTATGGAGGTTCTTCAAAAAAAATAAAATGGAAGCACCATATGAACCAACAGCTTCACTTCTGAGTACTTACTTAAAGCAAATAAGAACATGAATTTGAAAAAAACGTATGAAAGTCAATACTTGCTTCTCTGGTGGCTCAAATGGTAAAGAATCTGCCTGTAATTTGGAAGACCCAGGTTCGATCCCTGGGTTGGAAAGATCTGCTGGAGAAGGGAATGGCAACCAATCGAGTATTCTTGCTTGGAGAATCCCATGGACAGAGGAGCCTGGCAGGCTACAGTTCATTTGACCGCAAAGAGTCAGACATGACTGAGCGACTGACACTTTCATATTCATGATGGTCAATACCAAAATTAGATTGATTATATTCTTTGCAGGCAAAGGTGGTGGAGAATCTCTATACAGTCAGGAAACAAGAATGGGAGCTGACTGTGGCTCAAATCATGAACTCCTTATTGAAAAATTCAGACTTAAATTGAAGCAAGCAGTAGAAGTACCTTAGCAGCAGTAGCAGCAGCAGGAGAAACAACTAGGCAATTCATGTATGATCTAAATCAAATCCCTTAAGATTATACAATGGAAGTGACAAACAGATTCAAGGCAGTAGATCTGATAGACAGAGTGCCTAAAGAACTAGGGACGGAGATTCAAATACTGTACAAAAGAGAGTGATCAAAACCATCCCCAAGACAAAAAAATGCAAGAAGGTAAAATGGTTGTCTGAAAAGGTCTTACAAATAGTTGAGAAAAGAAGAGAAGAGAAAGGCAAAGGGGAAAAGGAAAGATATACCCAAATGAATGCAGAGTTCCAAAGAAGAGATAAGAAAGCCTTTTTAAGTGAACAATGCAAAGAAATACAGGAAAACAATAGATTGAGAAAGACTAGAAACCTCTTCAACAAAATCAGAGATACCAAGGGAACATTCCAAGCAAAGATGGGCACAATAAAGGACAGAAATGATACAGATCTAACAGAAGCTGAAGATATTAAGAAAATGTGGCAAGGATACACAGAAGAAAAAAGGTCTCAATGACCCAGATAACCATGATGGTGTGGTCACTCACCTAGAGCCAGACACCCTGGGTGTGAAGTCAAGGAGACCTTAGGAAGAATTATCGCAAACAAAGTTAATGGAGGTGATGAAATTCCAGCTAAGCTATTTCAAATCCTAACAAATGAGGCTGTTAAAATACTGCACTCAATATACCAGCAAATTTGGAAAACTCAGCAGTGGCTATAGGACTGGAAAAGTTCACTTTTCACTCCAAAAGAAGGGCAAAGCCAAGAATGCTCAAACTACTGTATAACTGCACTTATTTCACATGCTAGCAATGTAATGCTCAAAGTCCTTCAAGCTGAGCTTCAATAATATGTGAACTGAGAACTTCTAGATGTATACGCTAGATTTATAAAAAACAGAGGAACAAGAGATCAAATTGCCAACATCTGTTGGATCATTAAAAAAAGCAAGAAAATTCCAGAAAAACATCTACTTCTGCTTCATTGACTACACTTAAAGCCTTTGACTGTGTGGATCACAATAAAGTGTGGAAAAATTTTAAAGAGATGAGAATACCAGACCATTTTACTTGTTTTCTGAGAAACCTACATGTAGATCAAGAAGCAACAGTTAGAACTGGATATAGAACAATGAACTGGTTCAGAATTGGGAAAGGAATACATCAAGGCTGTATACTCTCAGCCTACTTATTTAACTTATATGCAGAGTACAACATATGAAATGCTGGACTGCTTGATACTCAAGCTGGAATCAAGATTGCTGGGAGAAATATCAATAACCTCAGACATGCAGATGACATCAACCTAATGTCAGAAAGGGAAGAGGCACTAAAGAGCCTCTTGATGAAGGTGAAAGAGGACAATGAAAAAGCTGGCTTAAAATTCAACATTTAAAAAATGAAGATCATGGCATCCGGTCCCATCACTTCATGGCAAATAGATGGGGAAACAATGGAACAGTTACAGACTTTATTTTCTTGGCCTCCAAAATCACTGTGGACAGTGACTGCAGCCAAAGACTCATGCTCCTTGGAAGAAAACCTATGACAAACCTAGACAGCGTGTTAAAAAGCAGAGACATCAGTTTGCCAACAAAGGTCCACATAGTCAAAACAATGGTTTTTCCAATAATCAAGTACACATGTGAGAGTTGGACCATAAAAAAGACTGAGAGCCAAAGAATTGGTGCTTTTGAACTATGATCCTGGAGAAGACTCTTGAGAGTCCGTTGGACTGCAAGGAGATCAAACCTGTCCATCCTAAAGGAAATCAGTCCTGAATATTCATTGGGAGGACTGAAGCTGAAGCTCAGATACTCTGGCCACCTGATGTGAAGAGCCAACTCAGTGGAAAATAGCCTGATGCTGGGACTGATTGAGGGCATGAGGAGAAGGGGGCAACACAGGTTAAGATGGTTGGATGGCATCATCAATTCAGTGGACATGAGTCTGAGAAAACTCTGGGAGATAGTGAAGGACAGGGAATCCTGGAGTGCTTCGGTTACTGGCTACAGTCCATGGCGTCACAAATAGTCGGACATGACTGAGTGACTGAACAACAACAAATTCATATCTGACTCTTTGTGACCCTGTGGCTGTCTCCCACCAGGCTCCTGTAACCATGGGAATTTTCCAGGCAAAAATACTGGAGTGGGTTGCCATTTCCTTTTTCAATAAATTAAATGTTACAGAGATATAACATAAAGCATAATGGATATAGTCAATAATATTGTAATAACTTGGTATGGGGACAGATTGTTACTAGACTCATTGTGGTGATTATTTTGTAATGTATGTAAATATACTATGCTTTTATCTGACACTAACATACTGTATGTGAACTTATTTCAATTTTTAAAAGTGGAAAGATAATCTGCAAAGCAATCAAAATGGTTACTTTGTCAGAAATAAAGAGTAAGAAGGGGAGAGGGTGAGGCTGGGAACCTAAACTATTTTGGTTCATAGTTTTGACTTTGGAATTGTGTCAATATTTTTTCTTGATTTAAAAGCTAAAAGTAAGTAAAACTGAAACCAAAGCAATCCTTTAAAATTAAACAGATAAAAATAAAGTGAAAAGTATTTAAATTTAGTAGAATAAACAGATAATGTAAGGGTTATTTCAAATGATATTTTCAAATACTTTTTTTTTTCTTGGCTGAACTACATGGTTTAAGGGATTTTAGTGCCCCTGACCAAGAACTGAACCACGGCCATGACAGAGAAAGTACCGAATCCTCACCACTGAGCCACCAGAGAATTCTCCCAAAACACAATGCTTTGAATAAAAAGTGTAAACTTACATACTCTAAGGCCTGAAAAGAATCACACAGATTTTAAAATGGTTTCAGTGGGCAATTTTTACTGATAATTGAGGTAACTATAACTTTGTGTACATACAAAATATTTTATATACATACATATCATAAAACAAATATTGTTATATTAGTCTCTAAAATTTTTAGAAAGGGGAAAGATATACATATTTTTAAAATCATTTTACACATTAAGTAAAACTCTGTAACACAAATTCCAAATATCAGTATGAATTCAAGATTTATTATTTTCCTAAAGTTTGTATATTTTTTAGCTCTAGGAGAAAAGGGAACCCTCTTACACTGTTGGTGGGAATGCAAACTAGTACAGCCACTATGGAGAACAGTGTGGAGATTCCTTAAAAAACTGGAAATAGAACTGCCTTATGATCCAGCAATCCCACTGCTGGGTATACACACTGAGGAAACCAGAAGGGAAAGAGACACGTGTACCCCAATGTTCATCACAGCACTGTTTATAATAGCCAGGACATGGAAGCAACCTAGATGTCCATCAGCAGATGAATGGATAAGAAAGCCGTGGTACATATACACAATGGAGTATTACTCAGCCATTAAAAAGAATACATTTGAATCAGTTCTAATGAGGTGGATGAAACTGGAGCCGATTATACAGAGTGAAGTAAGCCAGAAAGAAAAACACCAATACAGTATACTAACGCATATATATGGAATTTAGAAAGATGGTAACAATAACCCGGTGTACGAGACAGCAAAAGAGACACTGATGTATAGAACAGTCTTATGGACTCCGTGGGAGAGGGAGAGGGTGGGAAGATTTGGGAGAATGACATTGAAACATGTAAAATATCATGTAAGAAATGAGTTGCCAGTCCAGGTTCGATGCACGATACTGGATGCTTGGGGCTAGTGCACTGGGACAACCCAGAGGGATGGTATGGGGAGGGAGGAGGGAGGAGGGTTCAGGATGGGGAACACATGTATACCTGTGGCAGATTCATTTTGATATTTGGCAAAACTAATACAATTATGTAAAGTTTAAAAAAAAAAAGGCCTAGAAGCAAAAAGCATCCCTAATGCTCATGCTGTCATCTCTTACTGCAACTTTCTAATGACAGGAACCAGGACTCCTTGGACAAATGGCTGATTCAGAGTCAAGGGAATGAAATGTAAAAACCTGAAATGATGAACCTGAAATATACATTTTTACCTAGAAAAGCAAGAAATCAATCAAATAAAGAGGAGCCTAATGCCTCTGGCACTGACAGGATAGTTTGAGCATCAAAAAGAATAATGTCTGTGATGGACTGAAATCATAAAATATCGATATGTTAAAATCCATGAGTTCTCAAAACAAAACAAAAATAAAAATGACAAAACAGAGCACAAATTATTGGTGTCCTTTAGAGTTTACAATGGCACGACATCATAATTTTGAGAACTGGCAAGGAAGAAGAACTGAACATCTGTCTAACTGTCTTCAGTGGACTTTCAAAGTCATAAAATTGAATATAAAGATCTTTACGTAAGAATCAAAGCTAATAAATATAAGGATCATGCTAAAACTACAAAGATACTATTTTGCAACATCTAATGAAATAATGTGTCTAGGCAATACCATTAATATATGCTAAAAACCTCGGGTAAAAATTTGAAATATATGAGAGAGATGGCATTATTGGAACTTATTGATAAATCTCTATAATAAATTTAGACAAACACATTCAATGTGCCTCTTGATGGCATACAAGAGGATGCTAAACAACTAGATCTAGCTATCGATTCACAGAAAATAAAGGAAATTATTGATGAAATAGAGCAGAAAACTTATTATTGTTGAAGCCTGGTTATAGGAACATGGAAGTTTACCTTATTATTCTCTTTATTTCTATGTGTTTTATTGGTGAAGAAATGTTTTAAGGAGCAGCTTAATTTAAAACCCTTTGAAAATCTGCAAATTGTATGATTCATACTTTTCTTCCTTCTCTATCATTTTACAAAGAATGATGTGTATATATTTTATAAAGAATGGTGTGTGTGTATATATATACATATAACTCTATAATGAAAACAAAATATAAGTCAGTGTTGCACTTGAAGTGAGAAATTTGGCAATATTTCTAATATTTATTCAATGTGTGATTTATTAAAAAGAAAAAAAACTTCTGGTTTTAAAATGTTTTCAAATTCATGTTTTGTAACAAAACTATTAAACTGATAGACTTCTGCTTTTTTAAACCTTAAAAAAATCTTACTGGTTAAAAAAATACTTAATAGGTGTGTCACTGCTATTAATTTTGTTTGGTTCCAAAGTTCAGATTTTTATTTCCTCCTTTTAATATTTTTTTCTAGCGGTCAATTTGTTAAAGTATGTGTCATTTTAAATCAATTAGTGAGTTTTATCTCATGAGCTCAGACTCATAGGGATATGATATAACACTGGCATAATTATAAGGTTAAATAAGTTTGGGGAAATCTACCCTAGAATTTCAAGTTCCCAGTTTCCTTGTAACAGGTAATGAGTGGCCAGGAGCAAGCTTTCAAATCAAGCAGTAATTAGTCAAGGGTATTTGCAAACCCATTTTTCTCTAAAGAAAATGTACCTTGATGACTCTCTCCTTAAAGGGACAGTAATTGTGCCTTTGTGGCTTGCCCTCTGTTCTCCAGTACACCCAGAAACATTATGGTTAACAGGTGGGCAATTAATTAATCAATGAACCAAGTAGGAGAAATTAGAGATCAGAACACCCAGACAAGATCTGAGAGGTTAACCAACTAAGAGTTAAAGAGGTGCTGAAAAAGGAAAGAGCTGCTCACCACAGCCCCATCAGGGGATGTTTTCCAAGGCAGCTGCAGCTGAACAAATATATCCATCCGAGTAGGGCAGCTTTCACCCCGCAAATGTTTGGAAAATATATCCTCTAGGCTTCTGCCTCCTGCTGTAGATCTGTATGGTATATTAATGGCAGACAAATAGGAGCATGCTGTGTCCAATTGCTCATGGCACTTTTTTCCTCTAAAGTTTGCATCAGGGAATATTTCACAAAATATTTCTAAAGGTCATTTGGAACCTTCTTGAAACTAAGAAAATAATGAGACAGCTGGAAATACTAAAATATTCCTTTCAAATTGTTAGGTGAAACTGTAACAAGCCTATGTTTATGTCATTATCAAGAAAGCCTTCATTTCCCACAGAGATGCTCTCTTCCAAAGGTAAGAACATACCTTCCTTCAGTATTATCAGCGCTGAAACTCTTAGGACATATGTTGCTAGACACCTATCCCCAAAACAGTTTGTGTGTGTGTGAGTCACTCAGTAGTGTCCAACTCTCTGTGACCCCATGGACTGCAGTCCACCAGGCTCCTCTGTCCATGGAATTCTCCAGGCAAGAATATTGGAGTGGGTTGCCATTTCCTTCTCCAATGTGAATTTTAGTAGTAGTAGTTTAGTCACTAAGTTGTGTCTGACTCTAGCGACCCCACAGACTGTAGCCTGCCATGCTCCTCTGTCCATGGGATTCTCCAGGCAAGAACACTGGAGTGGGTTGCCATTTCCTTCTCCCAAAACAGTTAACATATTTACAAAAACATAACTTCAAGCCAGCCACAAGTAATTTTCTTTTTTTTTAGTTTTATTTTATTTTTAAACTTTACATAATTGTATTAGTTTTGCCAAATATCAAAATGAATCCGCCACAGGTATACATGTGTTCCCCATCCTGAACCCTCCTCCCTCCTGCCTCCCCATACCATCCCTCTGGGTCATCCCAGTGCACTAGCCCCAAGCATCCAGTATCGTGCATCGAACCTGGACTGGCATCTCGTTTCATACATGATATTTTACATGTTTCAATGCCATAATTAGAAAAGATTTACTAAAACTCAGAAAATCAGAATCCTCACAAATGTAAAGGTGATTTACCCAGTGTTAAGATTCTTAAACACAAGTCTCATTTTTCCCCAGAAAACAGAATTACCATTTAATATAAAATCCTTTGCAACCAACACTTTTCAGTTCTAATGGCATTAGAAATGACAATATTGATTAAAATAATCATAATGGTCAGAATTAATATGCTTCTATTTGAGAAGTATATTTACTTGCAAACAAGTTAGTATTTACTGCTTATAAATTAGTGGAAAATGTTTACTGTATAATACTGTAGTTATTAGCAAAAATAAAAAATTGGCCTAATTTTGACATTCATTAAAATAATGTCAACGTATTCTAGTGCCAGTACTGGGATCAGAACTTAAACCATGCTTATCTACAAATCAGGGAAGCAGGAAAGCAATAAGATCAACAGGCATCACTACCTTCTTGGTGTCCAGTCCTCCCCTCTCTGATTTGCAGTCTTTCTTCTGTATATTTATTCTTTATGCCATTTCCAAGTATATGGTAAAAACAAGTCAGGGAAAGTAGCATTTAGATCTGCGGTGACTAATTAATTTAGGGTGGACCCATTCTTTCCGAACTCACAATAAACTCTGATTCCTCTATATCCACCTAGGAGGTTCCTGGACAACAGAGGCCACTCCCTATCAGGATAAGATGAAACAGATATAATACAGATAGTAGCTTCCTAAGGATCAGACACTGATTCAAAACCCTACATATGAATAATCTCATTTAAGCTGCCTGCCTTCCAGAGTTGGTTATCACACATGACAAAAGCAAAGCACAAAACATTTCAAGTGATTAACCCAAATCATAAGCAATAGTGAGGCCAGAATTTCAGTCCAAACCATATGAATCTAGACACTATTCCTAAAACTATTCTATGTTTGATATGAAAATAATACCAAGTTTACAATTAAAGAATATATTCAATTAATTTAAGTTTCATTTTGGTTAATAAGCTCAACTTTAATAAGCATGGGTTTTATCACAACTCATAAGGAGTGACTAATACTTGATAGAATTTTTAGTTCCTTTGTCTTGGGGACAGGATGTGATTCCTATAGTAACTGAATACATCAATCTATACAAAAAAATAGTGTCTGTTTTGCATATCAGGCATCAGGTATGGAGATATAATAGGAAGCAGGAGAGATGTTCAAGCTGGTTTTAGAAAAGGCAGAGGAACAAGAGACCAAATTGCCAACATCTGCTGGATCATCGAAACAACAAGAGAGTTCCAGAAAAACATCTATTTTTGCTTTATTGACTATGCAAAACCTTTGACTGTGTGGATCACAATAAACTATGGAAAATTTTGAAAGAGATGGGAATACTAGACCACGTGGCTTGCCTCGTGAGAAATCTGTATGCAGGTCAGGAAGCAACAGTTAGAACAACAGACTGGTTCCAAATAGGAAAAGGAGTATGTTAAGGCTGTATATTGTTACCCTGCTTATTTAACTTATATGCAGAGTACATCGTAAGAAACGCTGGGCTGGAGGAAGCACAAGGTGGAATTAAGATTTCCAGGAGAAATATCAATAAATAACCTCAGATATGCAGATGACACCACCCTTATGGCAGAAAGTGAAGAAGAACTAAAGAGCCTCTTGATGAAAGTGAAAGAAGAGAGTAAAAAAGTAGGCTTAAAGCTCAACATTCAGAAAGCTAAGATCATGGCATCCAGTCCCATGACTTAATGGCAAATAGATGGGGAAACAGTGGAAACAGTCTCAGACTTTATTTTTGGGGGCTCCAAAATCACTGCAGGTGGTGACAGCAGCCATGAAATTAAAAGACATTTACTCCTTGGCAAGGAAGTTATGACCAACCTAGACAGCATATTCAAAAGCAGAGACATTACTTTGCCAACAAAGGTCCATCTTGTCAAGGCTATGGTTTTTCCAGTAGTCATGTATGGATGTAAGAGTTGGGCTGTAAAGAAAGCTGAGCAGTGAAGAATTGATGCTTTTGAACTGTGGTGTTGGAGAAGACTCTTGAGAGTCCCTTGGACTGCAAGGAGATCCAACCCGTCCATCCTAAAGGAGATGAGTCCTGGGTGTTCATTGGAAGGACTGATGCTGAAGCTGAAACTCCAACACTTTGGCCACCTGATGCAAAGAACTGACTCATTTGAAAATACCCTGATGCTGGGAGAGATTGAGGGCAGGTGGAGAAGGGGACTACAGAGGATGAGATGGTTGGGTGGCATCACCAACTCAATGGACATGAGTTCGAGTGAACTCCAGGAATTGGTGATGGACAGGGAGGCCTGATGTGCTGCAGTCCATGGGGTCACAAAGAATTGGACATGACTGAGTGAATAAACTGAACTAAACTGAAGAGTGATGTAAGGAAGATAATTTTTTTGATAAAGAAACAATGAGAAATAAGAATACAAGAATATATTGCCTATCTGTGTTAGACTTTAAAATGCTTTATGAACTCTGTTTAGAAAGTAGAAGAGATTGTAACTTGATGATTAGAAAGAAAAAAACTAGACAACACCCAGAAAAAGAAATATGAATACTCTTTTTTTTTTTTTTTTAAGAAATATTGAGTGCTGAAAACAGTTGACATCAAAGAACTCTTTCCTCCAATATTGTTTCAGTTCAGTCAGTCATGTCCGACTCTTTGTCAACCCATGGACTGTAGCACACCAGGCTACAATCTTGGATGCAATCTCAAAAACAACAGATCTCTGTTCATTTCCAAGGCAAACCATTCAATATCACAGTAATCCAAGTCTATGCCCCAACCACTAATGCTAAAGAAGGTAATGTTGAATGGTTCTCTGAAGACCTACAAGACCTTCTAGAACTAACACCCAAAAAAGATGTCATTTTCATTACAGGGGACTGGAATGCAAAGTAAGAAGTCAAGAGATACCTGGAGTAACAGGCAAATTTGGCCTTGGAGTACAAAACAGAGCAGGGCAAAGGCTAATAGAGTTTTGCCAAGAGAACGCACTGGTCATAGCAAACACCCTCTTCCAACAACACAAAAGACTCTACACATGGATATCACCAGATGGTCAATGCTGAAATCAGATTGATTATATTCTTGGCAACCAAAGATGGAGAGACGCTCTATACAGTCAGCAAAAACAGACTGGGAGCTAACTGTGGCTCACATCATGAACTCCTTATTGCCAAATTCAGAATGAAACTGAAGAAAGTAGGGAAAACCACTAGACCAATCAGGTATGATCTAAATCAAATCCCTTATGATTATACAGTGGAAGTGACAAACAGGTTCAAAGGATTATATCTGATAGACAAAGTGCCTCAAGAATTATGGATGGAGGTTCATGACATCATACAGGAAGCAGGGATCAAGACCATCCCCAAGAAAAAGTAATGCAAAAAGGCAAAATAGTTGTCTGAAGAGGCCTTAAAATAGCTGGAAAAAGAAGAGAAGCTAAAGGCAAATGAGAAAAAGTAATATAACCATTTGAGTTCATAATTACAAAGAATAGCAAGGAGAGACAAGAAAGCCTTCCTCAATGATCAATCCAAAGAAATAAAGGAAAACAATAAAATTGGAAAGACTAGAGATCTCTTCAAGAAAATTAGAGATGCCAAGGTAACTTTCATGCAAAGATGGGCACCATAAAGGACAGAAATGGTATGGACCTAACAGCAGCAGAAGATATTAAGAAGAGGTGGCAAGAACACACAGAACTATACAAAGAAGGTCTCAATGACCCAGATAACCACAATGGTGTGATCACTCACCTAGAGCCAGACATCTGGTATGTGAAGTCAACTGGGCCTTAGGAAGAATCACAACAAATAAAGCTAGTGGAGGTGATGGAATTCCAGTTGAGCTATTTCAAATCCTAAAGGATGATGCTGTGAAAGTGCTGCACTCCATATGCCAGCAAATTTGGGAAACTCAGCAGTGGCCATAGGACTGGAAAAGGTCAATTTTCGTTCCATATTAATTACAGTAGATGAAAGACCAAACTCTCTTTTGAAGGTATAACCTTCCTGAAAGATATTTCACTGGAACAGTGAAGAAAGAAAGAATATCTTTTTCTTTAGCTCTCAAGAAAAATTCTCATCCTTTTTTATTTTTTATTCTTCCCTGAACAAAGAGTGAAAATATGAGGGAAAAAAACTTTTAAACCTCAGCTTTATATTCCATAAGAGAAGTTTATTTCATGTTTGTTCAGGAATGACAACAAAATTAACAGAAGTAAGACTATCCAGAACATACAACATGGACTGTAATTTAATCTTTCCCCCTCCCAAGATAAATAACAGTATTGGAAGGGGAAAATGAAACATCTAATTAACCTTACAATGGGAAACAGCCATCAACTTGGCACTGACTTATTTATCACATTCTTCTAACACAGTGTACTTCCCCTTCATCAAAATTAGAAGTAAACATGTTCCATGTAATATTCATATAAATTTGACTGAGCATTTCTGAGCTATTTTCTAACAAAATGTTTGTGTCTGTCTACATTTACACATTAGTCTTAGATAAAAAAAAATCCCCAGGTTAATTCTCTCCATGCTATTCTAGACCACACATATAATTAGTTCTGAAACTAAAGCTTGCGAAAGAGGGTGACTCATATGCAAATATGTCTTTGCTCCAGTATGAAGCAGGAGAAAAAGCCATCCTCTCTAGTCTCTGCCAACTGCTTTAAATCTCAGCACCAAGATATGATGGTCATTCTTTCCTGAGGTCAAGAGATCTTTTTCCCCTCATAACTGGTTGAGGAGGCACCATTGTGGCTTCAGGACAAGGGCTTGTGTGTGGCCACATCTGTGGGAAAAGGGAGCTTCTGTCTGGGCTCCAGTATCTGAGAAGGGGCTATGCCAACTCTTATCCAGGACATTGGTTTCATAAATAACAGCAGAGCTTTCCTATTTTGACGTTCCCACAAGCTTTACTCTCTACTTCCTCAGGACTTGAATTTTTGTGAGTGAAAATTCAGAGAAATACAGATTGTACGTGAGTAGTTGACAATGCAATCACAGAATTACAGGAGTAGAAGACATGAGCTCACCTCCTCTCACGAAAATACCAAAATCATCAATTAAGTGTTGAACAATCATTAAAAAAAAAAAAAAACACCACTGGAACCTACCAAAAATGATGTTCTACTACATAGATAAAGAAGACAACACAAGATAGTGGGAGAGTCAAAAATGCAATACAATTCTCATACCTGTCAGGTGGGGGGCCAACAAAGTGAAAAATAATTATATCACAGAGGTTATCCCACAGGAGTGGGAGTTCTGAGTCCCATGTCAGGCTCCCTATCCTGGAGACCTGGCATTGGAAGGACGAGCTCCCAGAGCATTTGGCTTTGAAAGCCAGTGGTGCTTGATGACAGAAATTCCACAGGATTGGGGGTGGACATCAGAAACAAAAGGAATGACAATCCTGAAGCCTACAGAACAGAGATGGCAAACGTAGAAAATTAGACAAAATGAGACAGCAAAGAAGTATGTTCCAAATGAAGGAACAAGATAAAACACCAAAAGAAAAACTAAGTGGTGATAGGCAATCTAACCAAAAAAGAATTGCAATCTACCCAAAAGAGAATTCAGAATAATGACAGTAAAGATGAATCAAAATCTCAGAAAAAGAATGAAGGCACAGAATGAGAAGATACAAAAATGTTTAACAAAGAGCTGTAAGATCCAAAGAACAAACAATGAGATAAGAACAACAAAATAACTGAAAATGGGACTTCCCTGGAAATCCAGTGGTTAAGACTTCACCTTCCATTGCAGGAGGTATGGGGTCAATCCCTGGTCAGGGAGCTAAGATCCAACATGCCTCATGACCAAAATACCAGAACACAATCAACAGAAGCAATAAAAAATTCAACAAAGACTTTTAAAAAATGCCCCACATTAAGAAAATCTTTAAAAAACAAAATAACTGAAATGAAAAATACACTATAAAGAATCAATAGCAGAACAAGTGAGGCAGATGAATAGGTAAGCAGGCTGGAAAGAAGAAAGGTGTAATCATTGCCATCGAACAATCATTGCCATCAAACAAAATTTTAAAAAACACTGAAAAGAAATGAGAACAGATAAGAGACCTCTGGGACAACATTAAAAGTACTAACATTTGTATTATAGGGGTATCAAAAAAGAATATAAAAGGTGTGTAAGAAAATATTTTAAGATATAATTGCTGAAAACTTTCTTAACATGGGAAAGGAAACAGTCGCCCAAGCCCAAGCCCAAAAAGGGCAGAGAATCCCAGGCAGGATAAACCAAAGGGGTAACACAGCAAAACATACAGTAATAAAATTGACAAACGGTAAAGGAAAAAATACTAAAAGCAATATGGGAAAAGCAACAAATAATGTACAACGGAACTTCCTTAAGTTTATAAGCTGACTCCTTAGCAGAAACTCTGCAGGCCAAAAGGGAGTGGCACAATATACTTAAAGTGATGAAAGGCAAGACCTACAACCAAGGATAGTCTACCCAACAAGGCTCTCATTCAGATTCTAAAGTAATTCAAAAGCTTTACAGACAAGCTGAAGCTAAGAGAATGCAGTAGCACCTAACCAGCTTTGCATCAAATGCTAAAGTAACTACTCTAAGCAGAAAAGACACTACTAGAAACAACACAATTCCAAATAAAAAATCTCACTGATATATCCAAACATAAAGGAAGGAAATCATCTGCACGAAAATATATCAAAACCAGCAATTGTGAGGACAGCACAAAACAGAATATAAGAAATACATTTGAAATTAAAAAACCAGCAACTTAAAACAATCTTGCTTATATATAGAATGTCATATCAAATCTTCATACTAACCAAAAATTAAAAATCTACAATACACACACACACACAAAGGAATCCAAACACAGCAATAAAGTTATTAATTATATCCCATGAAAAGAGATGCTTCCGAACTATAGTACTGGAGAAGACTCTTGAGAGTTTCTTGGACAGAAAGAAGATCAAACCAAACAATTCTAAAGGAAATCAACCCTGGATATTCATTGGAAGGACTAATGCTGAAGCTCCAATCCTTTGGTCACCTGATGTGAAGAGCCAACTCATTGGAAAAGACACTGATGCTGGGGAAGATTAGGGGCAGGAGGAGACAGGGGGGACAGAGGAAGAGATGGTTGGATGGCATCACAACTCATGAGTTTGAGCAAATTCAGGACATGGTGAAGGACAGGGAAACCTGGCATGCTGCAGTCCATGGGATTGCAAAGCGCTGGATGCAACTGAGCAACTGAACAACAACAACAATAAGAGATCAAAAGAGGAAGAAAGGGAAAAAAAACTATAAAAAGAAATCAAAATTAATTTTAAAAATGGCAACATGAGCATGAAAGTAAGTAAAGGTGTTAGTCACTCAGTCCTGTCTGACTCAACCGCATGGACTGTAGCCTGTCCAGCTCCTCAGTCCGCAGGATTCTCCAGGCAAGAACACTGGAGTGGATTGCCATTTACATACTGATAATTACTTTAACTATAAATGGACTAAATGCACCAACAAAAGGACACAGACTGGCTGAATGGACTCAAAAACAAGACCCATGAATATGCTGTCTACAAAAAACCCACATCAGATCTAGGGACACATACAGACTGAAAGTGATAAAATGGAAAAAGGTATTTGATGCAAATAGAAATAGAAAGAAAGCATCAATACTCATACAAGACAAATAAACTGTAAAATAAAGAATACTACCAGAGACAAAGAAGGATACCACATGAGAATCAAAGGATCAATCCAAAAGAAGATATAAAAGTTGTAAATATATATGCACCCAACATAGGAGTACTCAAATATAAAAGGCAAACACTAATAGCCATAAAGGAGAAATAAACAGTAACACAGTAATGGTGGGTCACTTTAACATCCAATTTTCATCATCGGACACGTCATCCAAGACAGAAAAATCAGTAAGGAAAATCATACATTAAATGACACATTAAACCTGATAGACTTAATCAATATCTATAGAAAATTCCATACCTGTGGCAGATTCATTTTGATATTTGGCAAAACTAATATAATTATGTAAAGTTTAAAAATAAAAAAGAAAAAAACAAAGGCAGCAGAATACACATCCTTTTCAAGTGTATACTGAATATTCTCCAGGATTGACCACATACTGGGCCAAGAAGCAAGTTTTGATAAAATTTAAAAAACTGAAATCATAGTAAGAACCTTTTCTGACCACATACTAAGAGAAGAGCAATAGCCTACAAGAAAAAAAAAAACTGTAAAAAACACAAATGTGTAGAAGATAAACAATACCATATTAAATAACCAAGGAATCAAAGAAATCAAAGAGAAAGTAAAAATTACCTGAAATAAATGAAAATCAAACTACGACAATCCAAAATCTATGGGACATAGCAAAATCAATTTTCAGAGGGCAGTTTTTAGCAATACTATCTTAAGAAACAAAAATAATCACAAATAAACTTCCTAACCTTTACCTAACCAACCAAAGAAAGAAGAACAAACAAAACCTAAAGTTAGTAAAAGGAAAGAAATAAAGATCAGAGCAGAAGTAAATGAAATGTAAGTGAACAAAACAAGAGAAAAGATCAGTTAAACTAAAAGGTGGTTCTCTGAAAAGACAAAAAAGGTAAATAAACTTAAAGACTCATTAGAAAAAAAGGAGAGAGCTCAAATCAATAAAATTAGAAATGAAAAAGGAGAAATTACAATGGAAACAGAAACAAAAAGAAATTACAATGGACCCCACAGCGGGGGGGAAAAAAGGATCACAGGACAGTACTCCAAGAAACTATAGTACATGCCAATAAAATGGACAAGAAGAAATGGACAAATTCTTACAAACATCGAAAATAAAGGTCAATTTCACTGATGAACATAGATGAAAAATTCTCAACAAAATACCAGGATAGAGAACCTAAAAGCATGTTAAAAAGGATCATACACACCATGGTCAAGTAGTAGTATCCCACAGGTGCAAAAATTTTTCAGTATCTGCAAGTCAGTCAGTGTGACACACCACACAGATACAAAAGTTCTCAACACAAACTAGCAATCTGAATCCAACAACACATTAAAAAGACTATACACTGATATTTAGTGGGATTATTTATCCCAGGGATGCAAGGATTCTTCAATATCTACAAATGAATCAGTGTCATACACCACACCAACAAATTGAAGAATAAAACTATATGATCATCTCAATAGATGAAGAAACACATTTTAATAAAATTCAATATCCATTTATGAAAAAAACTCCAGAAAGTTGGCATATAGGGGACATCTCTTGTTGTTCAGTCGCTCAGTCATATCCTGCTCCTTATGACCCCATTGACTGTAGCACACCAGTATATCCAATCCTCCACTATCTCCTGGAGTTTGCTCACTCATGTTCACCTCAACATAATAAAAGTCACATAGGATAAACCTGGGCTTCCCTGGAGGCTCAGTGGTAAAGAATATGGCGGCCCATGTAGGAGATGTGGGTCCAATCCCTGGTCCAGGAAGATCCCTTGGAGATGGAAATGGCAACACACTCCAGTATTCCTGCCTGGAGAATCCCATGGACAGAGAAGCCCAGTGGGCTACAGTCCATAGGGTTGCAAAGGGTCAACACAATTTAGCAACTGAACAGCAACAACTAAAAAATGACAAACCTAGAGCTAACATCATACTCAACAATGAAAAGCGACCCCATGGACTACAGCCTACCAGTCTCCTCCATCCGTGAGATTTTCCAGGCAAGAGTACTGGAGTGGGGTGTCATTGCCTTCTCCAAATGTAACAGTACAGAAAGCCCAGAAATAAACTAATACACCTACAGTCAATTAATCTACAACCAAGGAGACAAGACTATACAATGGAGGACAGATAGTTTCTTCAATAAATGGTGCTGGGAAAACTAGACAGGTAATTGTAAAAGATGAAATTAAAACATTCTTTAACACAATACACAAAATAAATTAAAAAAGGATTAAGACCTAAATATAAGACCAGATACTATAAAACTCTAAGAAAAAAACATAGAATACTTTTTGATATAAATCACAGCAAGACCTTTTTTGAGCCATTTCCATAGTAATGGAAATAAAAATAGATAAATGTTACTTAATTAAATTCAAAAGCTTTCCCCGGAGCTTAGACAGAAAGACCTTAGACAAAACGACAACCCACAGAACTGAAGAAGACATTTACAAATAATGCAACTGACAAGGGATTAGTCTCCAAAATTTACAAATGGCTTATGTGGCTCAATATAAAAAAACAAAAACAAAAACAGGCAGAAGACCAGAGGAGTCATTTCTCCAAAGAAGATATACAGATGAGCAAGAGTTACATGAAAAGATGCTGAAAGCGAAACTGAAAGTAGCTCAGTCGTGTCCGACTCTTTGCAACCCCATGTACTATACAGTCCATGAATTCTCCAGGCCAGAATACTGAAGTGGGTATCCTTCCCTTCTCCAGCAGATCTTCCCGACCCAGGGATTGAACCCAGATCTCCCACATTGCAGGCAGATTCTTTACCAGCTGAGACACAAGGGAAACCCAAGAATACTGGATTGGGTAGCCTATCCCTTCTCCAGCAAATCTTCCTAACCCAGGAATCAACTGGGGTCTCTTGCACTACAGGCAGATTCCCTGAGCCATCAGGGAAGCTCTGAAAGGATGCTGGACATCACTAACGACTAGAGAAAAGCAAATCTAAACTACAATGAGATATCACCTGACAGCAGTCAGAAAGATCCTCATCTAAAAATCTATAAACAATAGATGCTGGAGAAGTTGGGGAGAAAAGGGAATCTTCCTCTACTGTTTGTGGGAAAGTAAATTGTTACTGTTCTTTTTTTTTTTTCCATTATTCCCAGAAAATACTTTATTTCTTTACATAATTGTATTAGTTTTGCCAAATATCGAAATGAATCCGCCACAGGTATATGTTACTGTTCTTTACTGAAACAGTCAGGATATTCCCTAAAAACTAAAAATGGAGCTACCATATCACATACCAATCTCACTCCTAGCAAACACCTGGAGAAACACCTGGTTCAAAAGGATACAGGCACCCCAATATTCACTGTAGCACTGTTTACAATAGCTGAGACATGAAAACAACCTGTTGATTTTTCAGCAGAAACTCTGCAGACCAGCAGGGAGAGCCACGATATAATTAAAGTGATCAAAGTGAAGATCTACAACCAAGAATACTCTACCCTGCAAAGTTCTTGTTCGGATTTGATAGAGAAAACCAAAGTGTTATACACAAGTAAAAACTAAGAATTCAGCACCATCAAACTAGCTTTACAACTGGTACTAAAGGAAATTCTCTAAGCAAAAAAGAAAAGGCCATAACTACAACCAAAAAATTTATAAATAAGAAAGCTCATAAGAGGAGAAGGGGACAACAGAGGATGAGATGGTTGGATGGCATCACTGACTCAATGGACATGGGTTTGGGTGGACTCTGGGAGTTGGTGATGGACAGGGAGGCCTGGTGTGGTGTGGTTCATGGGTCACAAAGAGTTGGACACGACTGAGCGACTGAACTGAACACTGGTAAAAGCAAAATGCAGTAAAGGTAGGAAACCATCCACACAAAGTGTCATATCAAAACCAGCAATCATGGGAAAAGGACATTATAAATGCAGGATATTGGACATGAATTTAAAATTAAGAGAACAGCAACTGAAGACAATTTATTATATATATAATATGTACATATATTGGACTGCTATTTCAAAACCTCATGGTAACTGCAAATTAAAAATCTGTATTAGATACACACACACACACACAAATAGAATCAATCACAAGAAAACAAAAGCAGAAGGGAAGAAAAAAGACCTAAAGAAACTAAAACAATCAACAAAATGTCCATAATGACATGCATTGATGAATTAAAGGTAAATGGGTTAAATGTTCCAACCAAAAGACATAGGATGCCTAATGGATACAAAAAGAATACCCCCAAAATACTGCTGTCCCCAAGAGACCCACGTCAGATCAACTGACACATACATGCTGAAATGAAAATGCAGCAAGTCAGCAGCTCAACTGGTAAAGAATTAGCCTGCAATACAAGAGCTTGGGTTGGGAAGATCCCCTGGAAAAGGCAATGGCAATCCACTCCAGTCTTCTTGTCTAAAGAGTTCCACAGACAGAGGAGCCTGGCGAGCTACTGTCCATAGGGTCTCAAAGGGTGTATCCCCCAACCACTAATGCCAAAGAAGTTGAACTTGAATGGTTCTATGAAGATTTATAAGATCTTTTAGAACTAACACCCCAAAAAAGATCTCTTTGCATCACAGGAGACTGGCATGCAAAAGTAGGTAATCAAGAGATACCAGGAGTAACAGGCAAGTTTTGCCTTGGAGTACAAAATGAAGCAGGACAAAGGCTAACAGAGTTTTGCCAAGAGAACCCACTGGTCATAAAAAAAATGCTCTTCCAACAACACAAGAGATGACTGTATAAATGGACATCACCAGAGGATCAATAATGAAATCAGACTGATTATATTCTTTGCAGCTGAAGATTGAGCAGCTCTATACAGTACGCAAAAACAAGACCAAGAGCTGACTGTGGCTCAGATGGTGAGCTTATTTCAAAATTCAGATTTAAATATAAGAAAGTAGGCCATTCAGGTATGACCTAAATCAAATCACTTATGATTATGCAGTGGAAGTGACAAATAGATTCAAGGGATTAGACCTGATAAACTATGTGAATAACTATGGACAGAGATTCATAACACTGTACAGGAGGCAGTGACCAAAACCATCCCCAAGAAAAAGAAGTGTGTGTGTGTGTGTGTGTGTGTCAGAGGGTTGGGGCGGGGGCGGGACATGGTCCCAAGTTGGCAGAGGAATAGGATGGGGAGACCAATTTCTCTCCCACAAATTTATCAAAAGATCATTTGAATGCTGAACAACTTCCATAAAACAACTTCTAAATGCTGGCAGAGGAGCACCAGGCACCCAGAAAGGCAGCCCATTCTCTTCGAAAAGAGGTAAGAAAACTATAAAAGACAAAGAGAGAGACAAATGAGTTAGGGAGGCAGACCCGTCCTGAGGAGGGAGTCGTGAAGGAGGAGAAGTTTCCAAACAGTAGGAAACCCCCTCACAGGCCAGTCTGTGGGGAGTTTTAGAATCTCAGAGTGCAAAATAACCAGGATGAAAAAAAAAACACCCACAGAATACAAGCTGCAACTGCCAGCACAACTGCCAGGGGAGAAGTAGCCCAGACGCTCGCGGTCCCCACCAGCCAGTGGAGGTTGGACAGGGAGGCGCAGGCTGCATAATCGGTGCTTAGGCTAAGGACCGGGCCTGAATACCCTTAGGACAATCTGAGGAGCTAACGTGAGATAGCAATCCAAACTGTGGGATCACCAAAGGAAAAAAAAAAAAAAAAACTTGCCTGCAAAAGGCTCTAACACACAGCCTGGCCTGCTCACAGAACAAAGGATTGAGCTAATAGCAAAGGAGAGCTAGCCAGCTGTGTACAGGCCACCTGCATGAAGAGCCGACTCACTGGAAAAGACTCTGATGCTGGGAAAGACTGAAGGCAGGAAAAGGGGGCAACAGAAGACAAGATGGTTGGATGGCAATACCAACTCAATGGACATGAGTTTGAGCAAACTCTGGGAGATAGTGAAGGACAGGGAAGCGTGGCATGCTGCAGTCCATAGGGTCACAAGTAGTTGGACATGATTGAACAACACACTGAAGATGACAGGATCCAAAAAGATATTCCATGAAAACTGACATCAAAAGAACACTGAAGTAATACTCATATAAGACAAAACAGATGCTAAAATAGACCGTTAACAAAAGACAAGTAAAGAACAGGTGGCACTAGTGTTAAGGAACCTGCCCGCCAATGCAGCAGACAAAAGAGATGCAGGTTCAAACCCTGGGTCAGGAAGATCCTGGAGGAGGGTATGGCTACCCACTCCGGTATTCTTGCCTGAAGAATCCCTTGGACAGAGGAGTCTGGCAGCCTACAGTCCATTGGGTCACACAGAGTTGGACACAACTGAAGCAAGTCAGTACACATGCATGCAACAATCAAAGGATCAATCCAAGAAGATATAATGATGATATGTATGCACCCAATATATGAGCATGTCAACATACAAAGCAAATGCTAACATCAATAAAAGGGGAAACTGATATTAACACAGTAATAGTGAGGGACTTTAACACACCAATTTCATCAATGAACAGATAAACCAGATAGAAAATTAAATGATACGTTATCCTGGACAGTCTTAATTGATATTTACAGGACATTCCATCTAAAAGCAACAGAATGTACTTTCTTCTGAAGTGCACATGGAACATTCTCCAGGATAGATCACATCTTGGATCACAAACTAAACCTCAGTAAATTTTTAAAAATTGAAATTATATCAAGCATATTTTTGACTACAATGCTGTAAGATTAGAAATCAATTATGGGGGAAAACTACAAAAAAACACAGATACATAGACGTTAAAGCATATGTTACTAAATAACCAATGGATCACTAAAAAAAAAATCAAAGAAGAAATTTAAAAAATACTAAGAAATAAATGAAAACAACAATCCAAAACCCATATATGGGACACAGCAAAACAAGATCTAAGAGGGAAGCTTATAGGAATACAATCTTAACTCAGTAAATAAGAAAAATATCAAATAAAGAACCTAACTTTACACCTAAAACAACTAGAGAAAGAAAAAAAACAAAAAACAAAACCCAAAGTTAGTAGAAAGAAATTTAAAATATCAGAGCAAAACTAAATCAAATAGACATAAAAACAACAATAGCAAAGATCAAAAGAGTAAAAGTTGATTCTTTGAAGAGATAAACAAAATTGTTAAAAACTTTTTAACCAGACTCACCAAGAAAAAAATGATGAGGACTCAAATCAGTAAAATTGGAAATGAAAAGGAAGTTAAACATGATGCCATAGAAATATGAAGGATCATAAGACTTCCCTGGTGGTTCAGATGGTAAAGCGTCTGCCTACAATGCAGGAGACCTTGGTTCGATCCCTGGGTGAGGAAGATCCTCTGGAGAAGGAAATGGCAACCCACTCTAGTACTCTTGCCTAGAAAATCCCATGGATGGAGGAGCCTGGTAGGCTATAGTTCATGGGGTCGCAAAGAGTCGGACATGGCTGAGTGACTTCACTTCACTTCAAGAGACCATCACAAGCAACTATATGCCAACAAAATGGGTAAACTAGAAGAAATGCACAAATACTTACAAAGGTACAACCTTACAAATGGACAAACACCTTACAAAGGTTGAATTAGGAAGCAAGAGAAAATATAAACCGAACAATCACAAGTACTAAAACTGAACCTGATTAAAAATATTCCAAACAAAAGTCCTCAAGCAAACAGCTTCACGGGCCAATTATATCAGTCGTTTAGAGAAGAGTTAACAACTTCCTTCTGAAATTCTTCCCAAAAAACTGCTGAGGAAGCAACATTCCCAAACTCATTCTGTGAGGTATCACCCTGATACCAAAAACTAGACAGAGATACCAAAAAACAAAAAGGAAAAAGAAAATTACAGGCCAATATTATTGAGCAAAAATAGAGGCAAAAATACTCAACAAAATAATAAACGACTGAATCCAACAACATATTAAAAGGATCTTATACCATGATCAAATGGGATTTATCATAGGGATGCATGTATGATACATCACATTGATATATGCAAAATCAACATGATATATCATACTACCAATTGAAGAATGAAAATCATATATTCTTCTCAACAGATGCAGAAAAAGCTATTGACAAAATTCAACACCCATTTATGATAAAAATTCCTCAGAATGTTGGCAAAGAGGAAATCTACCTCAACATTATAAGTGCTGTATGTGACAAACCCACAGGAAACATCATTCTCAATGATGAAAAACTGAAAGCATTTCCACCAAAATCAGGAACAAGAAGGATGTCCACTCTCGCCACTTTCATTCAACACAGTTTGGAAGTCTTAGCATGGCCATCAGAAAAGAAAAAGAAATAAAAGGAATTCAAACTGGAAAAGAAAGAAAACCATCACTGTTTGCAGATTACATGATATTACACATAGGACATCCTAAAAATACTACCAGAAAACTACTAGGGATCACCAATGAATTTACACCTAGAGGAAAACTTAGGCAGAACACTCATAAATTGCAGCAATATCTTTTTCTATTCCTCTCCCAGAATAATGGAAATAAAAACAAAAAGAAAAAAATGGGACTTGCTTAAACTCAAAAGCTTTTGTTTGCACAGCAAAGAAAACAAACAAAATGAAAAGACAACCCATAGAATGGGAGAAAATATTTGCAAATGATGTGACCGAAAGCGATTAGTCTCAAAAATTTACAAATAGCTCGTGATGCTTAAAGCATCAACACAAACAACCAAATCAACAAACGGGCAGAAGACCTAAATAGACATTTCTCCAAAGAAGACATACAGATTGCCAAGAGGTACATGAAATAATAACTAATTATTAGAAAAATGGAAATCAAAACTGTAACAGCATATCACATCACACTAGCCAGAATGGCTATCATCAAAAAATCCACAAGCAATAAATGCTAGAGAGGATGTAGGGTAGGGAACCCCCCATACACTGATAGTGGGAATTTAAATCAGTACAGCCAGTATGGAGAACACTATGTAAGTTCCTTAAAAAAAAAAAAAAAATAGAGCTACTATATGACCCTGCAATCCCACTCCTGGGCATATATCCAGAGAAAAACATGATTCAAAAGGATACATGCACCCCAATGTTCATTGCAGTACTGTTTACAACAGCCAAAACATGGAAGCAACCTAAATGTCCTCTGACAGAGGAATGGATAAAGATGTTATGTATAATACACAATGGACTATTACTCAGCCATTTTAAAAAGAATGAAATAATGTCATTTGTAGCAACACGGATGGACCTATAGAGTGTCATACTAAGTGAAGTAAGTCATACAGAGAAGGAGAAATATTGTATGACATCTGTCAGGAGCCGCGTTAGGCATTACTGACAAAATGGAGGCACGGCCCCAACCCCCTCTCCTCATCTCACAGGCACGGTCTCGGGATGAAGGAGTTAGGCCTTGTGATTCTGACTTGTTCTTTCCTTTCTTTGGTTGAGTTGGCTGGAAAGAATGTTAAGGTGCTTGAGAGAAGCATGAGAAAGCACAAAGTCTTCTGCAGTTGTGCCCAGAAAACAGTCTATAAAGTAACCACTGACATTTGTTCAAGGATCTTTACAAAGAATATCCCAGGATGAGCACATAGGCTGCAGCTTGAGGCCATGGGATGGATTGTTGTCTGAGACCTGTTTGTGAGGGGAATGTTTACGGCAAAAGAAGTTTGCTGAGCTTAGGGTTTAGGAATAATTAAGAATAGCTGGAAGTCTTTTTAGAAGATAGTGTTCTTAAGATGCTAGGGGAAAACAGGATATAGAAAGATAAGAAATAAACTGAGGAATGTGGCATGAGTTACAATGTAATCACAAGTATAGGACACATAAGAGAAAGTAGATAATAGATAGTAAAGCACATTCTGAGAGAATCGCTGAAACAGGAACTCTGTTTGTGGGACAACAATGATTTCTGGAGACAATAAATCTCGGTGAGGGAAACTAAAAATGTCAAACCTCTGACCTAATGCTTTTGTCAAAGCATAAAAGAAAACCTGAAGCTTGAAATAAACACGTAGTTCTGTACTATGAGTCAGAGGCTACATCATCGTCCATCGACACCACTCACCCCTTCAGGCTGATTCCCTGGCTGCTGGAGCTGGACTCCAGCAGACACCCCTTATATGTGAGATCTTAAAAGAAATGATACAAATGAACTTACTTACAAAAGAGACTCATAGACTTAGAAAATAAACTTATGGTTGCCAGGGGGAAAGGATAGTTAGGGACTTTGGGAAGGTCATGTATGTCATGTACACACTGCTATATTTAAAATGGATAACCAGCAAGGATCAATTGTGTAGCACATGGATCTCTGCTCAATGTTATATGCCAGCCTGGATGCTTGAGAGGGGTTTGGGGGAGAATAGATACATGAATATGCATGGCTGAGTCCCTTCACTGTTCACCTGAAACTACCATGACATTGTTAACTGGCTATACCCTGATACAAAATAAAAATGTTCAAAGTTTGGGGACGTGTGTGTGTGTGTGTGTGTGATGCTTGCTCCTTGTAAGTAAAGCTATGACAAATCTAGACAGTATATTAAAAAGCAGAGACATCACTTTACTGACAAAGGTCCATATAGTGAAAGCTATGGTTTTTAAGTAGTCACATACAGATGTGAGAGTTGGACCATAAAACAAGCTGAGCACCAAAGAATTGATGCTTTTGAATTGTCGTGATGGAAAAGACTCCTCAGAGTCCTTTGGACTGCAAGGAGATCAAACCAGTCAATCTTAAAGGAAATCAACCATGGATATTCAGTGAAAGGACTGAATCCTAAAGCTCCAGTATTTTGGGTCACCTGATGTGAAGAGCCAACTCATTGTATAAGACCCTGATGCTGGGGAAGATTGAAAAGGAGAAGGGGGCAGCAGAGGATACAATGGTTAGACAGCATCACGGACTCAATGGACATGAATTTGAGCCAACTCCTGGAGACAGTGAAGGACAGGCGAATCCATCATGCTGCAGTCTATAGGGCTGCACAGAGTCAGACACGACTCAGCAACTGAACAACACGGAATCATTTTGCTATGCACCTGAAATTAACACAATACTGGAAAAGAACTATATTCCAATATTAAATGAAAATCTGAAAAGAAAGAAAATCTCAGCATCTAAATAATTGAGAAACTTAAATGCTTCCTCTTCCTTACAATCGTTTTGGACTGAGCCATTCTTAAGGGTAGTGGAATTATTTGCCATAATTTATTTGACTCTGGGAGGGCTTTAATACCAAAAAAAAAGGAAAAAAAAAAAAAAACAGCCTGCTGCTGCTGCTAAGTTGCTTTAGTCGTGTCCGACTCTGTGCGACCTCATAGACGGCAGCCCACCAGGCTCCCCGCCCCTGGGATTCTCCAGGCAAGAACACTGGAGTGGGTTGCCATTTCCTTCTCCAATGAATGAAAGTGAAAAGCGAAAGTGAAGTCGCTCAGTCATGTCCAACTCCTAGCGACCCCGTGGACTGCAGCCTACCGGTCTCCTCTGTCCATGGGGTCATGCACAATACTTTCACATTTAGTAACAATATATGGCAGGCATTGCAAATATTTCCTGAATGAATAGATGAACCCCTTTTGGCCCAAATTTCAGAAGAACCCTATCAAAACAAGATTAGAGCTAACTGAAATCAAGGTCCTTTTTAAGTAGAGCAGATTAGATCCTTAGAGAGACAAATAAACATTAAGTGGAGCACCTGGAGGTGATTCACAGGCCAACAAACCCAGAGGAAAAAGTTTCAAAAACCAACTCTCCGATGTAGCACCTTGGATAGAAGGTCCTATGATCAGAAAATTATGTGTGTGGACCTTATCTATGGAAACTATCAGGGGGCAACACTGGTATTTTTATTATATAAATGGGAATTGTGTCAGTTATGAATTATTACTCTCGTACAACACTAACAATGATCAGAAATGAAGATTTAATAATCCTCAGGGGAAAAAAATGGTTGGTAGCAAATAATTCCACTACCCTCTGTATTTTAAGCATTACAAAAGATCAAAGAAATATAGGGAGAAGGCGCCCACTCTGTATGAGGCACTAAAGTGGATGTTATTTTCTGTTGTAACAGATGGGTAAATGAAGCTCTGGTTAACTACTTTGTTTTCTGTCAAGAAACTAAACTAGAAAGTAAACTAGAAAACCATTTACTTTTTTTTATTTGACTCTGAAAACTCATGGCAGAGAAAAAATGTATAATTGTAGAAATCAGAGCACAAAGAAATTATATTAGTAGTGTGCCTAGCCCACAAGAGCTCACCTAACTTATGCCTTAGAAATTTGTTAGTAAATGAGTAACACATTTAACATACTGATCTTTAAAATATTTTGATTGATTTGTATCACTGACCTAGTACCACTAGAATATCTTTTCAGCACTTACTGCCCTTTTACCTAAATTAGCAGAACGGTTGCTTCTAGTCACTATTTTCTTGTCAACTGAAGAGATTTGGTGAACAGGATCTGCAAGTCTAGCCACAGAGGAGTGACTTATTAAAGATCAAATTAGAAAAGTGTTTTCTCATGCTCTGCCCTTTAAATAACTGGCGGTTTGCATCTTCAGACTCAGAAACCAAGTTCTGCAAGTTCCAAAGTTACACAAGAACATGGAACACAGTCTTTAAAAAAGAAGAGAATAGAATGCATTTTAATCTTCAGAACATTCTCATGGGTTTCTTACTGTTTCCCTCAACAAGCTGAAACTATGATTTCAAATGCCCTTGAGGAAATTTATTACATAGCCATGGAGGTGAGTGTGAACTTTGGTCTATTTTTATTCCTCCCTGGAAATTCTCTTTGGTTTTCACAACAAAGAAGTGGTGGAAAGGATGGCACTATTAATTAATCTCTCTGTGGTTTATTTATGTTTTCATACTTAAGAGGCTACTGGATTGAATTTCTTGGGAAAATGTGAAACACGTCACAGTCCTCAAGTATTATGTGAATACCCACCTGGAGATTCTAATACAGTGGGCCTGCACAAAAAACCTATGCAGCAGGTACACGGATTTGTTACATGAATTACCCCATGATACCTGGAAGGAGGATGCTACCTGGGAAGTTTCCTGATGTAAACATTTGAGTTTATAAATAGAAGTAAAAAAAATCAAGTACACTGAGAATTTATCTGCTAAATTTTTTTTTATTGCAGCTATAAAGAGTTACATAATTTGTGCTAGGCAAGGAGACAATTCAGAATCCAGACTCAAGATAAAATACCAACTGTAACACTTTCTAAAATTACCACCTTGGGAAGTTAGTCTCTTCAATCCTTCATTTTTTTTTTTAATGTGTAAAATGGAGGAAGTAATAATATCTACTTCATACAGTTGTCTTGATAGCTGAATGAGATCATCTATATTTATTAATAAGAGAAGATCTGGTACGGAAGTACTCAAAAATTATTTTACATTTATGATCTTAAATTTTTTCAGACAGCTACAAAATAAGTAGTAGCCTCAAAGTTCTGGAGAGTAAGACTTCATGAAACCAACAAAGGACACAAACGCTTCATTAATTAATTTTTTAAAAATAATAAAAATTAGGAAGAACAGAGTATAGAAGGAAGGTTTTCTTGCCTCAGTACATTCAAGGTTGAGTTATTCTACCCTTAAAAAGTATAGGGAAAGTAAAATAATAACCCCTCCTGTTACTATCAATGGGGATATTTAGTTGACTAGAGTAAGTGACTTTCTCAGGATCACAGAATGGTTTAGTTGCAGATATAAATCAAAGCCTCATGAGTGTTACATACCTGACGTCAAGTCTGGGTCTTTTTCAGGCTTTTCTGTTTTCACATTGTTCTTTCTACTACTTGACAGCAGCACATTAAAAATACTAAGAAATTTTGAGACTATTTTAGGGAACTCCCTTGTGGTCCAGTGGTTAGGACTCTGCACTTTCACTAGTGAGGGCCTGGGTTCAATTCCTGGTTGAGGAACTAAGATCCCACAAGTTGTACAGTGTGGCCAATAATATTAATATTTTAAAATCTACTACATGCTTAGTAAGTAGTACCTGTCATCACAAAGTAATGACAACACAAATGACATAATGGTAGTTACTGCTCTTCAGAAACCTCAAGGATGTGAGCCAGACCAGGGTTGAATGCACAGAGCCCAGGCTTAGCCAGTATGCCTGACAGACCTCAACTGAGGGAAACAAGCATATTTAATATAAAAAGTTTGACTATAAGCTACATTCCAAGATTGTGTCTACCACTTAAGGTGCATTTTACTTCTTATCCTTGTAAAGGTGATCTTTCACACTGCATGTGCTCGTGAAGATCATCTCTCTCTGCGGCTGCTAAGTTGCTTCAGTCATGTCCAACTCTGTGCGACCCCATAGAAAGAAGCCCACCAGGCTCCCCCGTCCCTGGGATTCTCCAGGCAAGAACACTGGAGTAGGTTGCCATTTCCTTCTGCAATGCATGAAAGTGAAAAGTGAAAGTGACCCCATGGACTGCAGCCTACCAGGCTCCTCCGTCCATGGGATTTTCCAGGCAAGAGTACTGGAGTGGGTTGCCATTGCCTTCCCCCATCTCTCTCTGCTGCTGCTAAGTTGCTTCAGTCATGTCCGACTCTGTGCGACCCCATAGATGGAAGCCCACCAGGCTCCCCCGTCCCTGGGATTCTCCTGGCAAGAACACTGGAGTGGGTTGCCATTTCCCTCTCCAATGCATGAAAGTGAAAAGTGAAAGTGAAGTCGCTCAGTCATGTCCGACTCCTAGCGACGTCACGGACTGCAGCCTACCAGGCTCCTCCGTCCATGGGATTTTCCAGGCAAGAGTACTGGAGTGGGTTGCCATTTCCTTCCCCATCTCTCTCTGCTGCTGCTAAATCGCTTCAGTCGTGTTCGACTCTGTGCAACCCCATAGACGGCAGCTCACCAGGCTCCCCCATCCCTGGAATTCTCCAGGCTAGAACACTGGAGTGGATTGCCATTTCCCTCTCCGATGCATGAAAGTGAAAAGTGAAAGTGACCCCATGGACTGCAGCCTACCAGGCTCCTCCATCCATGGGATTTTCCAGGCAAGAGTACTGGAGTGTGGTACCATTGCCTTCTCCGCCATCTCTCTCTAGGGATACTTTATTCAAACTGCAGAGGTTCTGGTGTGTTGTCTAGTCACTTCGGTTTTAAATATACCTGAGTTACTCTTACCTGGTTAACTTCTTTCACTCTCTCTCATCCTGTCACTTCCTCAGGGTGTTCTTGCCTGAGCTTCAGTCAAAAGCAGGTAACTAAGTTGTTTAAGTGCAAGCTAGGCTCTTTTTTTTTTTTTTTTTCACACAGGGCACTTTTCTCTTAATAATTCGTGTTTGTTACTGAGTTTATTTCATTAATGCTCAACTTCCTGCACTAAATTGCAGTTTCAACCAGAGCAGAGACCATGTTTCCTTTACTCAACAGAAACTCCCCAGTCGATTATAGTGCTAGGCACCAAGTGACATCCAACAGATATGTGGTGACTGAACACTTTGGTTTCTTGGCTTGTCATAAAAACTTTACCCCCTGCTCATTTCTGCATAAAAGATTTATCTGAGAGTAGTATCAACAGTTCTAAATTTCAGTTTTCATGAAACTGCTAATCAATGACACTTTTAGGCTTTTATCCAAAAATAGAGTTTTCATTTGGGTTTAGAAGGAGTCACTGAGTTCGCATTTATGGTGGATAAGCAGATAAATTCAAGTGTCAGGTTGGTGATTGGTTCTGAAGTTTTGGTGAAACCTTTCTGTCATATCTGGAGTTGTCTCAGGAGTTCTGTATGTAAGACCAGCATAGACAGGCTGGTCCTTATCACTCTGAGGTCAGCTTCACAGCAAACTTGCTGACTAATACAGGCACGGATATATGAGAGGCAATAGCAGCTGGCATAGGATCTACTGGCCTATGCCTTTCCTAAGAAAAACTAGCTCTTGAATGTTTTCGTTTTTGTTAGTTAATTTTGGTAATTTAAATACAGCTTTAACCCAAAAGTTTGCTAATTTATAACCCCTCACTCAGGACTTAGAGAGCACACCAGGAACTCCCCAGTATTCTCTAGGCTACTATTACAAAGAGATGCCTCCCCTGGACCTTCAAACCTTTTTGTTAGCTTCAGTACCAGTGTGGCTTCCTCCCATCCTGCTTTGACTCCCCCTTGAGTCTTGTCTAATACAGTTGGAAAAATTCTGTAATTTCCATGGCATACATGGAAATGCCTATACCCAATACCAAGAGACACTGTCTCTCCCTTTCTATGTACCAGAAGTTTAACTGTGGAAAAGGTGCTGAGTTCCATGCAGGAAGAAGGTTCTCTCCAACTTCTAGACATGTCACTAATGCTCCATGTCACTGGACTCTAGTTGCAGAAACTGTTTTTAACCATACAGGTTGTTTGTGCTTTCTCAATAGGATGACACAAAGGCCCCCAACAAAACCTCCAGAATGAACCTCCTAGATTTAACATATCAGGCAAAGTAGGCTAAAGGTCACAACTTTCCTTGCCCTGATTTAGCCCTGTTTCCAAATTACCTGGAATTGGGCAAAGATACTTTGCAGCTATACTTTGAGAAATACTCAGTGGTCAACGGCCTTAACTGGATCTGACTTGACCCGAGGAAAGTGTGTGTGCAGATGAGACCTGGAGGTGTCAGAACGTTGCCTTTGCTTCATTACCACACTAAGATCTTTGCCCAATGGGGGGACTTGTCCCCTGCTAGGCAGTCGCTCCAAGGCGCATGCTGGTGGTCCTTGCTGGCTCGGTTTACCTGAGGGACCTGCGGCCAACCCCACCCGGCGCCGCAGCCCCCTGGGAGCCAGGCCCCAAGGTGTGAGGAGCTGTGGCTGCGCAGGCGCAGGAGGGCCTAGAGGAGCTATCCCACACTGAAGGTCAGGAAGGGCGGCGGTGAGGAGATACCCCTCGTCCAAGATAAGGAGCAATGGCTGCACTTTGCTGGAGCAGCCGTGAAGAGATACCCCACGCCCAAGAGAAACCCAAGTAAAACAGTAGGTGTTTCAAGAGGGCATCAGAGGGCAAACACACTGAAACCATACTCACAGAAAACTAGTCAATCTAATCACACTAGGACCACAGCCTTGTCTAACTCAATGAAACTAAGCCATGCCGGTGGGGCAAACCAAGACGAGCGGGTCATGGTGGAGAGATTTGACAGAATGTGGACCACTGGAGAAGGGAATGGCAAACCACTTCAGTATTCTTGCCTTGAGAATCCCACGAACAGTATGAAAAGGCAAAATGATAGGATACTGAAAGAGAAACTCCCCAGGTCAGTAGGTACCCAATATGCTACTAGAGATCAGTGGAGAAATGACTCCAGAAAGAATGAAGGGATGGAGCCAAAGCAAAAACAATACCCAGCTGTGGATGTGACTGGTGAGAGAAACAAGGTCCAATGCTATAAAGAGCAATATTGCATAGGAACCTGGAATGTCAGGTCCATGAATCAGGGCAAATTGGAAGTGGTCAAACAGGAGATAGCAAGAGTGAATGTCGACATTCTAGGAATCAGCAAACTGAAATGGACTGGATTGGGTGAATTTAACTCAGATGACCATTATATCTACTACTGCGGGCAGGAATCCCTCAGAAGAAATGGAGTGGCCATCATGATCAACAAAAGATACCGAAATGCAGTACTTGGATGCAATCTCAAAAATGACAGAATGATCTCTGTTTGTTTCCAAGGCAAACCATTCAATATCACAGTAATCCAAGTCTATGCCCCAACCAGTAACACTGAAGAAGCTGAAGTTGAACGGTTCTATGAAGACCTACAAGATCTTTTAGAACTAACACCCAAAAAAGATGTCCTTTTCATTATAGGGGACTGGAATGCAAAAGTAGGAAGTCAAGAAACACCTGGCTGCTGCTGCTGCTGGGTCGCTTCAGTCGTGTCCGACTCTGTGTGACCCCATAGATGGCAGCCAACCCGGCATCCCATCCCTGGGATTCTCCAGGCAAGAACACTGGAGTGGGTTGCCATTTCCTTCTCCAATGCATGAAAGTGAAAAGTGAAAGTCAAGTCGCTCAGTCGTGTCCAACTCTTAGCGACCCCATGGACTGCAGCCTACCAGGCTCCTCCGTCCATGGGATTTTCTAAGCAAAAGTACTGGAGTGGGGTGCCATTGAGTAACAGGCAAATTTGGCCTTGGAATACGGAATGAAGCAGGGCAAAGACTGATAGAGTTTTGCTAAGAAAATGCACTGGTCACAGCAAACACCCTCTTCCAACAACACAAGAGAAGACTCTATATATGGACATCACCAGATGGTCAACACCGAAATCAGATTGATTATATTCTTTGCAGCCAAAGATGGAGAAGCTCTACACAGTCAGCAAAAACAAGACCAGGAGCTGACTGTGGCTCAGACCATGAACTCCTTATTGCCAAATTCAGACTTAAATTGAAGAAAGTAGGGAAAAAAACTAGACCATTCAGGTATGACCTAAATCAAATCCCTTGTGATTATACAGTGGAAGTGAGAAATAGATTTAAGGGCCTAGATCTGATAGATAGAGTGCCTGTTGAGCTATGGAATGAGGTTCGTGACATTGTACAGGAGACAGGGATCAAAACCATTCCCATATAAAAGAAAAGCAAAAAGCAAAATGGCTGTCTGCAGAGGCCTTACAAATAGCTGTGAAGAGAAGAGAAGAGAAAAGCAAAGGAGAAAAGGAAAGATATAAGCATCTGAATGCAGAGTTCCAAAGAAGAGCAAGAAGAGATAAGAAAGCCCTCTTCAGCGATTAATGCAAAGAAATAGAGGAAAACAACAGAATGGGAAAGACTAGGGATCTCTTCAAGAAAATTACAGATACCAAGGGAACATTTCATGCAAAGATGAGCTCGATAAAGGACAGAAATGGTATGGACCTAACAGAAGCAGAAGATATTAAGAAGAGATGGCAAGAATACACAGAAGAACTGTACAAAAAAGATCTTCACAACCGAGATAATCACGACGGTGTGATCACTGACCTAGAGCCAGACATCCTGGAATGTGAAGTCAAGCAGACCTTACAAAGCATCACTACAAACAACTAGTGGAAGTGATGGAATTCCAGTTGAGCTATTCCAAATCCTGAAAGATGATGCTGTGAAAGTGCTGCACTCAATATGCCAGCAAATTTGGAAAACTCAGCAGTGGCCACAGGACTGGAAAAGGTCAGTTTTCATTCCAATCCCAAAGAAAGGCAATGCCAAAGAATGCTCAAACTACCGCACAGTTGCACTCATCTCATACACTAGTAAAGTAATGCTCAAAATTCTCCAAGCCAGGCTTCAGCAATATGTGAACCATGAACTTCCTGATGTTCAAGCTGGTTTTAGAAAAGGCAGAGGAACCAGAGATCAAATTGCCAACATCTGCTGGATCACAGAAAAAGCAAGAGAGTTCCAGAAAAACATCTATTTCTGCTTTACTGACTATGCCAAAGCCTTTGACTGTGTGGATCAGAATAAACTGTGGAAAATTCTGAAAGAGATGGGAATACCAGACCACCTGATCTGCCTGTTGAGAAAGCTGTATGCAGGTCAGGAAGCAACAGTTAGAACTGGACATGGAACAACAGACTGGTTCCAAATAGGAAAAGGAGTTTGTCAAGGCTGTATATCGTCACCCTGTTTATTTAACTTATATGCAGAGTACATCATGAGAAACGCTGGACTGGAAGAAACACAAGCTGGAATCAAGATTGCCGGGAGAAATATCAATAACCTCAGATATGCAGATGACACCACTCTTATGGCAGAAAATGAAGAGGAACTCAAAAGCCTCTTGATGAAAGTGAAAGAGGAGAGTGAAAAAGTTGGCTTAAAGTTCAACATTCAGAAAACGAAGATCATGGCATCCGGTCCCACCACTTCATGGGAAACAGATGGGGAAACAGTGTCAGACTTTATTTTTCTGGGCTCCAAAATCACTACAGATGGTGACTGCAGCCATGAAATTAAAAGACACTTACTCCTTGGAAGGAAAGTTATGAGCAACCTAGACAGCATATTCAAAAGCAGAGACATTACTTTGCCAACAAAGGTCTGTCTAGTCAAGGCTATGGTTTTTCCTGTGGTCATGTATAGATGTGAGAGTTGGACTGTGAAGCAGGCTGAGAGCCAAAGAATTGATGCTTTTGAACTGTGGTGTTGGAGAAGACTCTTGAGAGTCTCTTGGACTACAAGGAGATCCAACCAGTCCATTCTGAAGGTGATCAGCCCTGGGATTTCTTTGGAAGGAATGATGCTAAAGCTGAAACTCTAGGACCTTGGGCACCTCACGTAAAGAGTTGACTCATTGGAAAAGACTCTGATGCTGGGAGGGATTGGGGGCAGGAGGCTAAGGGGACAACAGAGGATGAGATGGCTGGATGGCATCACTGACTTGATGGACGTGAGTCTGAGTGAACTCCAGGAGTTGGTGATGGACAGGGAGGCCTGGCGTGCTGTGATTCATGGGGTCGCAAAGAGTCAGACATGACTGAGCAACTGATCTGATCGGATCTGAGGCAAGACATGCCATATGCTGAGGGATTAAGCAATGCACAAGCTATTCCTGGAAATCTCCGCCCTTTTTTCCCAATTTCTGATTCTGCACTTGCCTCTTACCCTTTAAAAGCCCCTCTCCATGACTGCCCCCCCACCCCCGCCACCCTTCTCACCCTTCAGAGAGAAGTTATCTTTAGAACCTGAGTTCCCTTTCTCCATTCTGTGGGATTGAATGAAAGCCTGTTTGGCTTGCACCAAACTCAGTTTCCTCATTGGCAGGGTGGACCAGAGAAAGAAAGAATTCCCTGACTGGGCAGGGGTGGGGTTTTGGTTCAGCTAGGGCCCGAAGAGTAGGGCCTCACATCTAATTTGGTAACAGACCTAACTTCTGATCTGGGAATTTAATTTTCACAAACTCTCCACAGAATTGTTCCCACAGATCTGGCCATAATCCCCATCCAAATATAAACAATTCTATGACAATTACATGCTAAATACACCGACCTAAACTGACACTGAGGAGGGAGATTGATGCAGGTTCCTATCAGTTGCTTTCCTACTCCCCAAAATTCCTGCTACAAAGAGGGCAGAATTTGAATGTAGAAAACTAGGACTTAGCTAAGGGTGATTTATCTAGTCTTAATGTTTTCTTGGGCTTCCCTTGTGGCTCAGCTGATAATGAATCTGCCTGCAATGCGGGAGCCCTGGTTTCAATCCCTGGGTTTGAATCCCCTGAAGAAGGGAAAGGCTACCCACTCCAGTATTCTGGCCTGGAGAATTCCATGGACTAAGTAGTCCATGGGGTCACATCAAGAGTTGGACACGATTACCTAGGCAGTAGTACAGATAAGAAGAGTTTTCAGGGGCAATCTGAAAATTAATATTATCTTTGTCACCCTCTCTTCTCTGTCTCTTATCCCAACTTTTTCTCTGGAAATGAAAAGCAGATCAATACATACACATTGGCGCCCTGTTTTTCTGGCCACCCTAATATTGAGTTGGCCAAAAAGTTCATTCAGGTTTTTTTATAATTTTATAGAAAAACCCAAACAAACTTTTTGGCCAATCCAACAGTATCATGTCATCTCTTACCCTTCCAAAGAAAGAGGCTGGGAAAGAATTACATACATTTCAAAGGAACATAGAAAAAATGTACAACCACAGTTTTTCTAAACATTTAGTTTAGAAAATATCCAAGAAAAGAAAAGAAGTGAAAGGCAAAGGAGAAAAGGAAAGATATATCCATCTATATGCAGAGTTCCAAAGAAGAGCAAGGAGAGATAAGAAAGCCTTCTTAAGTGAACAATGCAAAGAAACAGAAGAAAACAACAGAATGGGAAAGACTACAGATCTCTTCAAGAAAATTACAGATACCAAGGGAAAGTTTCACTCAAAGATGGGCACAATAAAGGACAGAAATGGTATGGATCTAACAGAAGGAGAAGATATTCAGAAGAAGTGGCAAGAATACATACAAGAACTATACAAAAAAGATTTTCATGACCTAGATAACCATGATGGTGTAATCAGTCACCTAGAGCCAGACATCCTGGAATGTGAAGTCAAGTGGGCCTTGTAAAGCATCACTACGAACAAAGCTAGTGGAGGTGACAGAATTCCAGTTGAGCTATTTCAAATCCTAAAAGATGATGTTGTGAAAGTGCTGCATTCAATAGGCCATCAAATTTGGAAAACTCAGCAGTGGCCACAGGACTAGAAAAGGTCAGTTTTTATTCCAATCCCAAAGAAAGGTAATGCCAATAAATGTTCAAACTACCACACAATTGCACTCATTTCACAGGCTAGCATGGTAATGCTCAAAATCCTTCAAGCTAGGCTTCAACAGTACATGAACCAAGAACTTCCAAATGTGCAAGCTGGATTTAGAAAAGGCAGAGAAACCACAGATCAATTGCCAACATCCAATAGATCATAGAAAAAGCAAGGGAATTCCAGAAAAACATCTATTCTGCTTCATTGACTATACTAAGGCTTTGGCTGTAAATATCACAGTAAACTGTGGAGAATTCTTAAAGAGATGGGACTACTGAACCACCTTACCTGCCTCCTGAGAACTGCTGGTCAAGAAGCAGCAGTTAGAACCAAAGAAGAAATAACAAACTGGTTCAAAATTTGGGAAAGGACTACATCTAGGCTATATATTGTCACCCTGCTTATTTAGCTTATATGCATAGAACATCATGCAAAATGCTGGGCTAGATGACTCACAAGCTGGAATCAAGATTGCAGGGAGAAATATCAATAACCTCAGCTATGCAGATGACACCACCCTAATGGCAGAAAACAAAGAGGAACTAAAGAGCCTGTTGCTTAAAACTCAGCATTCAAAAAACAAAGATCATAGCATCCGGTCCCACCACTTCATGGCAAACAGATGGGGAAAAAATCGAAAAAGTGGCAGACTATTTTCTTGGGATCCAAAAATCACTGTGGATGCTGAACTGCAGCCATGAAAAACACTTGCTCCTTGGAAAAAAAGCTATGACAAACATAGACAGTGTATTAAAAACCAGAGACATCTGTTTGCCAACAAAGGTCTGTATAGCCAAAGCTATGGTTTTTCCAGTGGTCATGTACGGATGTGAGAACTGGACCATAAAGAAGGCTGAGCGCTGAAGAATTGATGCTTACAACTGTGGTGCTAGAGAAGACTTTTGTGTGTCCTTTGGACAGCAAGGAGATCAAACCAGTCAATCCTAAAGGAAATAAACTCTGAATATTCATTGGAAGGACTGATGCTAAAGCTCCAATACTTTGGCTACCTGATGTGAAGAGCCAACTCACTGGAAAAGACCCTGATGGTGGGATAGATTGAGGGCAGGAGGAAAAGGGGGCAACAGAGTTTTGAGCAAACTCTTGGAGATAATGAAGGGAAGCCTGGCATGCTGCCATTCACAGAAGCACAAAGAGTCGGATACTACAGAGCACCTGAGCAACAACAAATGCTCTATGAAAAGAGAGGGCAGGGACCTGTGATCAAGAAAAAACTTGTTTAATCAAGCTGAGGAGAATGTTAAAACCATCTTGGTCAACTACAACTCAGAACTGCCACAGGAAATGTAAAACCAACCAACCAACAAAATCCAAACCAAGAAATCCCTAGATCCCGTCCCAGACCGATTAAATCTGAAAATCTGTATCTTTAGTGACTTGGGCATCAAAAGTAAACTGCATTTTGGTAAAGAACCCACAGTATGAAATCTACCTTCTTAAAAACTCTGAAGTGTACAGTACAGAATTGTTAACTCTATGCAAGTTACTGAACAGATTCCTACAATTTTTACATCTTGCATGATTGAAACTGTAACACATTAGAAAATGTGGTTTATACATAATACATTATTTTGGCTTAAAAGAGAATGACATGTAACATGCTGCAACATGGATGAAGCTTGAGTATATGAGTTTAAGTAAATAAGCTAGCCACCGAAGGACAAATACTGCCCCTCCTCCTTCCTCTCTTCCTTCAACCTGGCCCCCTTTCCTCCCTTTGGAATCTTTGAAGACCCAAGGTATTTCTGTTCACTCTGTTTGCAGTACTTGGATCTGAAGTTTTGAGTCTTTGAAAGAGATTTGTGAGACCCTACAGTCTTTCCTCCCTGTCAGCTGTGCTCTCTGTTCCTGGGGGGTTAACTAGAAGATAGAAGACCTCAGTCAGACATCCTGTTTCTATAAATTCAGTCATTTGGTTGTCCAATGGACTGAGTGCTTCCAGGTGGAAGTGGTTGACAGGGTTCTTTACAGTCACACCTGGTCTTGGATGAAAGTTAACACCTTAGACATGTATCTACAGGTTAACTTAAATTTATTGAGACCAGCCCTACAGACCCTGTGACTGCACTTACCACTAAGCATTTCTTTTGGTGCATATACAATCAGGTGCTCTGGGACCAAGAGAGAATTTACAACCTCTTTAGAATCAGAAATAGGGACACCTACCCTAGCACTGGTACAAACTATATTGCCATCAAAACAGGAAACAAGCTCAGATTCCCTTCAGACACACCACCGAATTGTCTAGGAGAACTACTAGCTGGATGAACTAAAAATGAAAAATCTTATCAGATACTGCACCCAGGATTGGCTTATCTACTCGTTGGGAAATGGATTTAGCACCATTTAACACAAGGGTAAAAACAATGAGTTAACCTATGTCCAAGTCTTTATGTACCTCTACCAAGATCCCCACAAAATGAGAAAATGTAAGCTCAGAGACTCTGATAAATGCTCCTTCAAAGTTCTTTTGGCAAAGGTTGGGATGGAAAATGCCCTCAGTGTTCTCCTGATTCTTCCAAAGCAGGCAGGGAGGGCAAGGGAAGTTGTGGCTGCCCTCCAGACTACAAGACCTGGGAGAAAGTCCTTACCACTGCCTCAGGTCTGCCTCCTAATGCCCCTTCTCCCATGCAATTTTGATCAGGAAATAAGCTTTACCTTCCACATGAAGAAAGGTCTCCCTCAGGCAAAATTTGTCCCCAAAGAGAGGTACCAGATGGGGAAGGGAGAACCATGTAGAGTCATGTTCCTTTTCCATGCAAAACATCATTCAATGAGATGCTGGGGAAAAAATGGGTTTCATATTATGAAAACCCCCCAAATTTAGGTGAATTTGGGTGCCTTAAGCCCTCACTTGGAGGGATGTGATGGTCATCCTCAATTGGTATTGCAAGGATAAAGAAAAAGCTATAATCCTAGATCAGGCCAGAAAAGGATCTAAAATCCTAGATCAGGTTGATGAACTGCTGTGGGTGGACACTGAGATAGCCCCTGCAGAAGAGGCAATCTCCTCTGCAAAGCCCAATTGGGACCCCAACACAAATGCAGAGATGGAATCCCTAAGATACGTCATTATTTGCCTACTGCAGGAATGACCCAGTGGGTGCAGAACACCATTAATTATAATAAAAGAGGTTACTCAGGGAGAGAAAGGAAATCTGGCCCTGGTTTGGGGAAGGCTCGTGGAGGTGCTCAAAAATTTTATCCACATGAATGTAGAAAGTTATTGAAGGTAGAGTTCTGCTGGTCCATCCCTTCCTAACCCCAGGCAACCCTGACATATGGAGAAAATTATAAAAACTAGAAAACCAGAGACCCCATCTCTGAGCTAGCAGAGAAGGCCAAAAAAAAAAAAAAAGGTGTTTCTAATTAGGGACCAGGAGAAAGAGGACATGAGAGCAGGAGGAAAGCCCAGTTTGGATACAGGGGCTACCTTCTCTATTTTTCCTTTCCAACCTGGACCTTTAAACTCCCTGACTAAAACAGTGATGGGGGTAGATGGAAAACCCCCAAACTGAACTTTGACTAAGTCCCTCCACATAAGGTGGGCAATTGGCAAGGGACCCTTATATATTCTCAGTTGCTCTGTTCCTCTACTAGAGAGAGATCTTTGCCACCTGTAGACCAGAGTGACTTGGGGAAAGCTAGAAACCAATAACTTTGTCTAGTACCTGTATGAACATTTGCAGTCAGACACAGGAAAGGAGAACGCCTTCCATTTCTCAAATAAAGTCAATCCCCAGGTATGATATGTCTCCAGCCTGGCACTAGCTATAAATGTCTTACCAGTAAAGATCCTCCTGAAGCCAAATGCTCCCTGCGCCTAGAAAAGACCCCTTGAAATCAGAAGTTCTTGAGGGCCTTAGACCACTAATTAACAAATACTGGGATGTCAAAATCCTAATCACCTATGAGTCTCCCTGAAACACCTCAATCCTGTTAAACCAAACAGATCTTATCGAGTCATCCAGGATCCAAGAGTGGTCAGTGAGACTGTGGTTCCAACCTACCCGCCAGTCTCAAACCCATATGCCCTCCTAACACAAGTCTTGGGAACCACTAAGTACTTTTCAGTCCTGGATTTAAGGATGCTTTCTTTTGTGTTCTCCTCCATCCTGAGTCCCAAAAGGTTTTGCTTTTGAGTGGCGAGATCCATAAACAAGGTAAGCCATATACCAGGGTTTCAGAGACAGCCCCCATGTTTTTGGGACTTCCCTGGAGAGAGAACTAAGAGAATTAACCATAACAAACAGTAGCCTAATACAATATGTGGGTGATTTGCTCATAGCAAGCCCAGACTTTACTAGCTCTTAAATGGATACTAATAAAACCTTAAATTTTCTTTATGAAAGGGGATAGCAACTGTCCCCCTAAGAAAGCTCATATAAGCTTAATCTAAGTAAAATACCTTGGGTTTATAAGGAAAAAGGATGTTACAGAAGGAAAAAGAATGTTGACCCACAGAGGAAATCCTTTATCTTGAATAACCACTGTCCCCAAACTAGGAAACAGTTTTTGGGGATAACTGGAGTTTGCCAGATCTGGGAAATTTATGGGAATCTAGCCCAACTCCTATATGAAAAACTAAACAAGAAGATGGGCCACTTGATTTGGATGAGACCTGTAAGGTGGCCTTTAACACTCTGAAAGAGGCGGTCACTTGGGCCCTGCTTTAGACCTCCCAAATCCAGAAAAGCCTTTTAGGTTGTAGGTCTCTGAACAGGTGGGCCCACTTAGGATGTTGGGACAAATGGAGAGGGCTATATTACAGCCTGTGGCCTATCCCTCAAAACAATTAAATGAGGTAACCAAAGGCTGGCCCACTTGCCTCTGGGAGAAGTAGCCACACTTTCATGGTTAAAAAAACCTCTAAATGGTCCACAGTGGACCCACTGTGGTGGGTTAACCCACTACAATGTACATGCCCCACCAGGTAAAAGCAGTATCAGAGACTAAAGGGGTTAGATGGACGACATGGTGGAGGGGAATTACCCAATACATACCCCTCTCCTTTACACCCCAGCAATAAAACTAAAGGTCTGTCAGACTTTAAATCCAGCCTCCTTAATATGAGATCCCCATATTTCCCCCAATGTGCAACGCATGCATGCACGTTATAGATGAATTTTACTCTTCTTATCCTGACCTACCTGTGACACCTGTAACTGACTCAGAAGTATGGCACAAGGATGCCAGTAGCTTCAGGGAAAAGGAGAGAGGAAACTGGGATATCCACAGGGAGCCCAGAAGAAACCAGGGAGAGTGGGTCTCTTGCCTCAGGCACCTCAGCCCAGCAGGCTGAACTTCTCCCCCTGACAAGGGCTCCAGAACTAGAGGAGGGAAGAAGGATTAACATCTGTATAGATCTAAGTATACTTTCCTCATCCTGCATACCCATGCAGCAATCTGGAGCTAAAGAGGGATGCTCAGAGCCCAAAGTTCTCCTATTAAACACACAGAAAAGCTCATTCTCAGGCTTCTTGAGGTAGTCAATTTTCTTGCTAAATTAGCTGTCATCTACTGCAAGGGTTAACAAAAGGGAGAAGAAAAGGATACCCAGGGGAATAGGGAAGTGGATCAGGAGGCCAAAAGACCTGCCAGGGCAGATCTCCCACCCAACACTGCTATCTTCCCCCTTTTTTCCCCAGAAGAACATTCCCAATATGCTAAGCAGACTTGGGAGATCAGGTCACATAAGTGGTTGCAGACTGACCAGGTTCAAATAATACTATTCCTTCCCACTCCAAAGTCTAGAAAATTTTTAACTCCTTACATGAAACACCCATTTTGGAAAAGATAACCTGGAAACTTTACTTAAGCCCATTTCTCTACCATCCCCATATTTGGCTATGGTTACTAGGCAAATAACACAGAGTTGTGATACCCATCCAAGAAATAATCCAAAACCCAGACTTCTGCCACCTCCCCTAATGAAACCTGTCTAATACCAGGGGTCACTCAGGAGAAGACTGGCAGGTGGGTTTTACAGCTATGCTGGAATGGCAAGGGTATTATTTACTAGTTTTTGTTGATGTTTACAAGGTGGATTGAAGCATTCCCTAGTAGAACAGAGTTACAAAAGTCTGTAAAGCTTTATTAAAGAGAGACCGCCTAGGTTTGGGCTGCCCCAGTCACTCCAGAGTGACAAAGGCACCATATTTACAGTCATGATAACCCAAAACTTGGCCTCATGTTTATGAATCAAATATCACCTTCACTCTTCAGAACATGAGACCCCAGGTCGGTTGGTATTCAATATGCTACTGGGGATAAACAGCTCCAGAAAGAATGAAGAGGCTGGGCTAAAGGAGAAATGTCATTCAGTGGTGAATGTGTCAAACATGAAAGTAAAGTCCGATGCTGTAAAGTAAAGAACAATACTGCATAGGAACCTGGAATATTAGAGTCATGAAGCAAGGTAAACGGGACATGGTCAAGCAGGAGATGGCAAGAATGAACATCAACATCTCAGGAATCAGTGAACTAACATGGACAGGAATGGGCGAATTTAATTCAGATGACCATTTTACCTAGTACTGTGGACAAGATTCCCTCAGAAAATGGAGTAGCCCTCATGTCAACCAACGCTCATAATCAACAAGAGAGTCCAAAATGCAAACTTGGATGCAATCTCAAACACAACAGAATAATTTTGGTTCATTTCCAATGTAAACTGCTCAACATCACAGCAATCCAAGTTTGTGCCTCAACCACTAAAGCTGAAGAAGCTGAAGTTGAATGGTGCTATGAAGACCTACAAGACCTTCTAGAACTATCATCAACAGAAGATGCCCTTTTCATCAAAAGGGGCATGAATGCAAAAGTAGGAATTGAAAAGATAATCCAGGTATCTGGAGCAAAGTTTGATCTTGGAGTACAAAATGAAGCAGGGCAAAGGCTAACAGAGTTTTCCAAAGAGAATGCACTGGTCATAGCAAACACCCTCTTCCAACAACACAAGAGACAACTCTACACATGGACATCACCAAATGGTCAATATAGAAATCAGACTGATTAAATTTTTGCAGTCAAATATGGCAAAACTCTACACAGTAGGCAAAAACAAGACCTTGAGCTGACAATGTCTCAGATCATCACCTCCTTATTGCAAAATTCATGCACAAATTGAAGAGAGCAGGGAAAACAACTAGGCCATTTAGGTATAATTGAAATCAAATACCTTATGATTATACAGAGGAGACAAGTAGATTCAAGGGATGAGATCTGGGAGACAGAGTGCCTGAAGAACTATGGACAGATATTCAAAACACTGTACAGGAAGTGGTGACCAAAACTATCCCCCAAAAAAAGAAATGCAAGAAAGCAAAGTGGTGTCTGAGGAGGCCTTACAAATAGCTGACAAAAGAAGAGAAGCAAAAGGTAAAGAAAACAGAGAAAGATATGGAGCTATTAATAGCCTTCTTAAGTGAACAATGCAAAGAAATAGAGGAAAAAATAGAATGGGAAAGACTAAAGATCTCTTCAAAGAGATTGGAGATACCAAATGAACATTTCATGCAAAGATGGGCAAAATAAACATCAGAATGGTAAAGACCTGACAGAAGCAGAAAGGATTAAGAAGAGGTGGCTAGAATACACAGATGAACTGTACAAAAAAGGTTTTAATGACCCAGATAACCATGATGATGTGGTCACTCACCTAGAGTCAAACATCCTGGGGTGTGAAGTCAAGTGGGTGTTAGGAAGTATTACTACGAACAAAGCTAGTGGAGATGAGGGAATTCCAGCTGAGCTATTTCAAATCCTAGAATACGAAATAATAGTGCTGGGCATTGAAACCACTTAAACACTTTAAGGGGAACAAGTGCTCTCAGTATGAGTCCATGTTTTGGAAATCATTTTAATAGGTTCTTACTCTCGCTTCTGATCTCCTGAATCAGAACCTTTGAGAGATGGAGCCTGGACAGTTGTGTTTTTTAAGAACTCCACAAAGGATTGTGATATGCAGCCCAGTTTGAGAATCCTTTTAATAAATGGACAGTATCTTTGCTTGAACTTGCCTTCTTAATCAATAGTAAAATTAAATTTGTTTTTTTTTTAAATAAATAAAAGATGATTCTATTGAAGTGCTGCACACAATGAGCCAGCAAATTTGAAAAACACAGTAGCCACAAGACCGGAAAAGGTCATTTTCATTCCAATCCCAAAGAAAAGCAATGCCAAAGAATGTTCAAATTACCATACAATTGCACTCATTTCAAATGCTAGCAAGAGTACGCTCTAAATCCTTCAAGCTAGGCTTCAACAGTATGTGAACTCAGAACTTCCAGTTGTACAAGCTGGATTTAGAAAAGGCAGAGGAACCAGGGATCCAATTGCCAACACACACTGCAACACAGAAAAAGCAAGGGAATTCCAAAGAAGCATCAGCTTCATTGACTGTGCTAAACCCTCTGACTGTGTAGATCACAACAAACTGTGGAAAATTCTTAGAGACAGGAATACCAGACCATTATGCCTGTCTCCTGAGAAACCTGTATGCAGGTCAAGAAGCAACATTTAGAACTGGACATGGAACAATGGACTGGTTCAAAATTGGGAAAGGAATGCATCAAGGCTGTATATTGTCACCCTGCTTATTTAACTTACATGCAGACTACATCATGCGAAAGGCCAGGCTGGATGACTCATAAACTGGAATTAAGACTGCTGGAAGAAATATCAATAATCTCTGATATGCAGATGATACCAGTTTAGTGGCAGAAAGCCAAAAGGAACTAAAGAGCCTCTGATGAAGGTGAAAGAGGTGAGTGAAAAACCTGGCTTAAACTCAACAGTCAAAAAACTAAGATCATGGCATTTGGTCCCATCACTTCATGGCAAATAGATGGGGATAAAATGGAAACAGCAGCAGACTATTTTCTTGGGCTCCAAAATCACTGTGGATAGTGACTGCAGCCATGAAATTAAAAGCTTGCTCCTTGGAAGAAAAACTATGACAAACCTAGACAGTGTATTAAAAGCAAAGACATGTCTTTGCCAACAAACGTCCATATAGTCAAAGCTACAGTTTTTCCAGTGGTCACGTATGGATGTGAGAGTTGGACCATAAAGAAGGCTGAGCACCGAAGAATTAATGCTTTTGAACTGTGGTGCTGAAGAAGACTCTTGAGAGTCCTTTGGACTGAAAGTAGGTCAAACAGTCAATCCTAAAGGAAATCAACTTTGAATATTCATTGGAAGGACTGATGCTGAAGCTTCAATACTCTGGCTACCTGATGCAAAGAGCTGACTCACCGGAAAAGACCTGATGCCGGGAATGATTGAGGGCACAGGGAAAAAGGGGCAACACAGGATAAGATGGTTGGATGGCACCATCGACTCAATGGACATGAATTTGAGCAAACTCTGGGAAATAGGGAAGGGCAGGGAAGTTCATGGGGTGGCAACGAGTCAGCGAACATGACTGAATGATTGAACAGTAACAACATCCTGGTGGCCCCAAACTTTAGGGAAGGTAGAGCATGCCAACCAGATTCTTAAAAGAGCCCTAGTTAAACTATATCTAGGGCAACTCTTCCAGATGTATGCTATCACACCATGCACCCATCCTGGTCACGGCATAGCCTTTCAGATAAAAGGGGAAAATAGCTTTATGCCCTGGAACCAGCAACACTTGGCTATATTTACCCCCACAGTGACATCTGTAATGCCACTTGAATCCTTAATTTCTCTCTTGATCAACATCCCCTGAGTGGTGTTCCCTATTTTCTTCAAAAAAAAAAAAAAAACAGGAGTGTCTCCAACAGGAGAGTCTGTGGAAGACCTGGACAGTTCACAATGTACAGTAACCTTCAGCATTTGAACTGACAGGAAAAACCAGGATCCAGCAATTGCTCTGCAGTAATATGATTTAGCCCAAAGCCTAGAAATTAGAAGTAAAAAAAAAAAAAAGACACACTATACCTATCCCTAGGTTTGAGGCCCTCCTTAGATGCCATCATCCAGTCTTGAAAATCCATGCTCTGTTCGGTATAACCAACATGTCCCGATTTCTAAATCACCCTGATTTCTAAATCAGATGGGCACCTTTGACGGTTATTATTCCCTTGTAGGGGTCCTCATCCCTGAGAACTGAGCCCTATGGTGGCAATCCACATATAACGCTCTCTACCTTGAGGACACATACCAAGAAGCCGCTCAGCACTTGAGTCCCTTTTCAAACACTCTTATTGCTCCTGGCTTTGGGGCAAGCAGGGTGACAATTTTCACCCAGATACTGAAGTTTCTACCCCGTCTGTTACGCTGTGTTCCACTTGTAAGAGAGAAGTTCTATCCCCATTTGGCAAAACCATTTTGTCACCCAGCTTGAACCCAGTCATGGTGTCTGCATTATATGCAGGAATAGAGCTTACTTACCTCTTCCCCTTTTTTGATCAGGGACCTGCTCTCTAGGGTAAGTCACACTTCACACAGTTCTGGCCTGGAGTAATGCCTCCTTGCCTCAATCAGTGTATCACCACCAGAGGATATACTGCATAGTGGTGCTTACCCTCTTGTTTCTGGCCCTGGGATTAACCTCAAGGTTTGGCAGGAGCTGCCACCAAAGGGACCTCTCTACGTAAGTTTCAGCAGCTTTCTAGTGACACTGCTGTAACCACAAAAAGACTGTAAGGACCCTCTGATGTCTACAATCCCAAGAAGATTACTTAGCCACTATGATCCTACAAAATCACCAGGCCCTATACTGACCTTAGGACAGGGGAGCACCTGTCTATCTGAAGGAAGAATATTGTTTTTTTTTATTATAACCAGTCTGGCCAGGTCCAAGAAGGTATTAAGGGCCACAAAACAACCACAAGTGCACGGCAGGTACTTGGCACTTTCTCTCCTTCCTCCCTTGGCTCCTGCCATTTCTGGGTATCTTGTTAGGCCTCTGGTTTGGGCCCTGTTTGTTTCAACTGCTCACAAAGTTTAGCAGGCTCCAACAGCTTCAGACTAAAGTGATATTACTAAAGTGTGGCTTCCCTGGTAGCTTGGAAGTAAAGAATCTCCCTGCTAATGCAGGACATGTGGGTTCAATCCCTGGGTTGGAAAGATTCCTTGGAGAGGGAAATGGAAATCCACTCCAGTATTCTTGTCTGGAAAATTCCATGGTTAGAGGAAGCTGGTGGGTTACAGTCCATGGGGTCCCAAGAGCGTCAGACATGACTTAGTCACTAAACAAGGGTGGAAGCCAATAGAATATCTTGATTTAGATCAGGCAGAGAGAGACTTCTACTCTACTAGCCAGGATAATGCCCACTCTAAACAAGAAGTAGTTACAGAAGAGACCTCTTTATGGGAGGTCCCTATAAGGAACATGGAAATGACAAACCACCACCAGTCAAAAGCATTAGTTCAGTTCAGTCGCTCAGTCGTGTTCGACTCTTCGCAACCCCATGAATCACAGCACGCCAGGCCTCCCTGTCTATCAGCAACTCCCAGAGTTCACCCAAACTCATGTGCATCGAGTCTGTGATGCCATCCAGCCATCTCATCCTCTGTCGTCCCCTTCTCCTCCTGCCCCCAATCCCTCCCAGCATCAGGGTCTTTTCCAAAAGCATTAAGGAAGGGCCAAAAAAATGGAAGAGACACTAGCTCATAATATATCCTGACAACCTCCCAGAAACCTTTCCATTGGAATCCATCTTGGCTAAGTCATGCGCATGACACCAGGAAGGACCCAAATATGGCAAAAGTAAGATGAGTAGCCAGAGACAACCTGGAAACTAATCCATCACCATAAAACCTGAGACTAAATGCCACATGGCAGAGCAGTCCTCCTGGGTTCCCTTACCCCACTGCTCTCCATCTGGGCATCCCTTCCCAATAAAGTCTTTTGCTTTGTCAGTAAGTGTGTCTCCTCAGACATTGCTGAGTGTTAGACAAGAGCTCACTCTTGGGTCCTAGAAGGGATCTCCCTTCCAGTAATATAAGCTCTGAGTGCTCAGATAAATGGATGTGTTCTTGCAGATGCTGTTGGTAACTAACTCTCCTTCCCTCCTCTTTTTGGTTTCTATATTCTCAGCTGTGTTTGTGAAGTAACATTCTCAGGGAAAGCAGAACTCTCACCCAACCATTAACATTCTCAGGGAAAGCAAAACTCTCTCACCCAACCACAGATTCAGGAAATGCAATATGACTGATCAAAGATAAGTAAGCTAAGAGTTACCCCTTTGCTAAGGAGTAAACACGACCTAGTGCTCGCAAATAACATATAAGAGTTATATGTTAAGACAATTTCAATAAGAGAAATTGTCCGGGGTTTCTCCTGAGCAGGACTTTTCTCCCTGATATAAGAGAAATCTTTTCTTCTCACTTTAGGTGAACTGCACAGCAAGTGACACTTAGAGCTGAAGCAGCCCTCCTGCAACCAGGAAGCATCAAGCTAAATGATGAAAACTCACTACTGAAGATGGTAGAGCATAGAGGTAAATAAAGAGTCCAAGTTCTTAATGATACTGTGTGACTGTACTCACTACTGAAGATGGTAGAGTGGAGAGGTAAATAGAGAGTCCAAGTTCTTAATGATACTGTGTGACTGTACTGGAAGTAAGCACCTACTTCCAGATTACTTTGTATAAGATTTCTTTTTCTTACTTAGCCAGTGCTAGTTAATTATTATTGTACTTGCATCTGCAAGTATTCGACATGATGATTCGTTTTAACATGATGAGCAAAAACAGACTTAGGAAGAGGTTGAAGAAGTCATCGGTACAAGAAAAGTACTATTTCTACATCTTTGCACACAACCATGATTCCTCTCTCTTTCCACAACATAGCAGAAACACATATCAGAGATTCCCTTGCTTTAAAATTACTGATGTGTGTATCTCTCTTCCCTATTAGACTGTGATCCCCTAGAAGGTAAAGACTATGTTATCTCTCTCTTGGAATCCCCTCCAGCTCTAATGTACTGCTTTGCACGTGCTAACTCAGTAAGTGTTGAATTGAGTGAACTGAAGTTTGAAGTCTGTAGCTGAGTGGTTTATGAAGAATGGGATAATGTGTGAGTTAAATGAGGTTCTCCAGAGAGATAAAAATGTCGGGAGGATTAAACATGTCTTCAAAAGCACTCTATGAAATGAATGTCAAGACATCTGGAATTGGTCTTCATACCATCACCATGATCCCATCAACACTTGAATTATTAAGTTGAGGTAGAATAATCACACTAGAAAATCCTTGAAACTTTTCATTTGCTTCAGTGATAAACATTTGGTATTCCTCATTAGTTCACTAAAATGATTATTTGGATTGTGATTCTTTTCTCAGTGTTGTCTACTACCTTAAAGGACCATGTGAACAACTGGCTGCCCCTCTCTCTCACCTCAGCAACAGAAACATCACATCAGTTTGGCTCACTTTCCCAGCAAGGACAGTCATGTGCGCTGATAATGGAGTTAAAAATAACTCTCTCTATTTGGAATTCAGGATGGGTAGGGGACGCATCAGCTTCCAAGACCACAGCCTTTCAGAACTGTCAACTGCCACTCAAATGACTTAGCTGCAAAGCATTTCAATAGCAAATATTTTCCCTGTCTAGAAGGATTCAAGGATAGAAGAAAATCCACTTATAGTGACATAAACTCAAGGGGTGTCCTTTGTTAAAGTTAAATAATTCTCATTTAACATTATTATTATTTAATTGTACACAGAGCTCTAAGGTGACTCTGCAGGTTGTATAGTCATGTAGCCTTTGACTCTCAGGAGGTCAGTATCTGCACCATCCATCACAGATTATTAGCTATTCAATTTTTAAAGGTTGCCAGACATGGGGATTTCACTATCATTGAACAGAACCTGACCTGGTGTTAATTAGCAATAGAATAAAGTAGCTATCTCATCTCATCTGTTAAACTCTATGATACTGAAATAAACAGTGTATCTATCTGAAAGTGTCAAGGAGACATGAGGAGTCATTTCAGACCAGCCTAAAAGTTTTAACGTTATCACTAAAAAAAAAAAAAAAAAAAATTAACAGTCCATGCACAACAGATTCCTAGACTTTATTCGCTTTTGAACAGTTTTATTGTAAATTCTTAAGAAGACTGATTCCAATCATAAGCCTGCCACCACCCATCCAGCCTACTCTTGCAATTCTATCAACATGAACCACAGTCATTTTTCAGAAAACTCTACTGTCTTATTTTATATACCACTGTCTGTAGTGTGCTGAAGTGTGGCTCCTTGCTTTTACTATAAGGTAAAGCCTATAGTTCTCATGTCTCAGAAAACTAGTTTTCACTTTTATGTGGTCTTTTAACCAGATAAGGATAAATCTGAAAAAAACAGGCAAGATCTGTGTACACACTGAAATCTACAAAATATTGCTGGGAGAAATTTAAATGAGCTTTTAAAAATGATCTTTATTTTAACTAGTTGAAAGCCTCAATACTATTAAGATGTTATTAACAGTTCCCTCCAAATAGATATACAGATTCAATGCCATCTTAGTCAAAATCCAAGAAAAAAACTTGTTTTAGAAATTGAAGTGTGGATTCTAATACTTCTAAGGAAAATCAAAGGGCAAAACATTTTTGAAAAAGAATAAAAAGTTGGAGGATTAATATTACTGGATGTTAAAACTTAAATTTTAAAATTTAAAACTTAAATTCTTAAATGACAGTAATTTGGGGAGTGTGGTATTGGTATCAGACAGCAGGGAATCCAGAAATAAATCCATACATATTTGACAACTGATTTTTGACAAGGTTTAGAGACAACTCGATAGACAAAGGATTTTTTAAAATAATGAGGCAACAAATATAGTTCTGTACGAAGATGATAAAGAAGATGAAGACAAAGAAGAAAAAAAAGAAAGAGCTTCAATCCATAGTTCACATTGTTTACCAAAAAATTAATCAAATATTTAATAAGTGTGGAAACTAAAAAAATGAAATTTCTAGAGGGAAACAAAGAAGAAAAATATTTGTTACCTGAGTTTGGCAAAGACTTCTTTTATGACATGAACATGACACTTAGGTGAACACATACAAGGGAACAGCTGCTTCTGCTGGGGTGGTCTGTGAAAGAAAGGAAGGGAACTGTCTGTGGGATAAAGGGAGAAAGGGCTTTGAGCCAAAAAAGAAAGCATTGCAAAGTTAGGATGAGTGAGAGAGCACTCATCGGGGTCAGACCAGAGTTTTGCAGATATTGCTGAGAGAGAAGACAGGAAAGGTTAGAGCCAGATTGTGAATTCTCAGCTAAAAGAGTGTCTCTATCCTGTAGGCAATGGGACCTACAGAAGGATCTTAATCAGGTGAGTAACATGATCAACTTCATATCCTGAAGAGGGGACTTTGTCGGTGACAGGGTCAAAGACAGAATGTAAAGAAGAGACCAATTAAGGTCAGTTTCCATGCTCCAGACAAGAGATGGCATGAGAGATGGCGACGGAGTAAGCCAGGTTATTAGTTGTGATGAAGTAGAGTTTACAGTCCGTCACACATGTTGAAGGCACAATGGAAGATTGACTGGATGTGAAGAATAATGGGTTAGAGGAGGGCAGCACCTGCTGATCAAGTAAAGAGAATACGAAGGTGTTTTGGTTTTTTGGTAACTATATGAATGGAGATGTGCATGTGTGCTAAGTCGCTTCAGTCATGTCTGACTCTTTGCAACCCTATGGACTATAGCCTGCCAGGCTCCTCTGTCCACATGATTCTCCAGGCAAGAATAAGGAGTGGGTTGCCATGCCCTTCTCCAGGGGATCTTCCAGACCCAGGGATATTGTTTATTAATTTAGGAAAAATAATAGAGTAGGGAGTACTTGGTTACTGAGTTTGGGGAGAATTTTAAACCCTTTGAGAATTGTTGTGTCAAATAAGGTATAACAGCACCAGCCTTAACAGAAGCCTCTAGTTTTCTGATTTCTGCTACTACAGAAAACTTAGTTATATCAAAGTCAACAAAGTCTAGTGTAAAGGAAGCCCAGTGGAGGAAAGCCACTTCAAGGGAAGAATCACCTACGGCACCACAGAGAGCCTGAAGGGCAAAACACAGACTGGAAGAAGTTTACAATTCATCTGTCTGATCAAGGACTCACTTTAGAATAATCATGGTGTCATAGAGAGGGATTTATTTTATAGTCACTCTATTTGGGGGAAGGTTTTTTGGAAGCATTTTCATGCTGGATCCTTTTTCACCTTTGACGTTTATAAACCCATCGTGGTATTGCTGGATCTGCCTTGTGGCAACCTGGCTCACACTACCTGTGGCATTGCTGGAGGTAATGCATTTGTTAAATGCATCACCTGTTATAATCACTTTTATAATAGGTAATGCATTTGTTCCTGGAGAAAGACGTTTTATCATCATGAATCACTGGGCAAGAGTGGGCGGGATATTCCTGTGGAATTATCTGATGAGATATAGCTATTTCAGATTAGAGAAAATTTACCTCAAAGCCAGTCTCAAATGTGCCCCTGGATTTGGTTGGGCCATGTAGGCTGGTGCCTGTATCTTCATTCAGAGGAAATGGAGGATGACAAGAGTTATTTTAAGACATGATTATTTTTGTGATATCAGTGAACCACTTCAGCTCCTCATATTCCCAGAAGGGACTGATCTCATAGAAAATAGCATGGCTTGAAATAATAAATTTGTTGAAAAGAATGGACTTCAGAAATATGAATATGTCTTATATCCAAAAACTACAGCTTTACTTTTGTAGTAGACCATCTAAGAACCTGCATGCTGCCCATGACATCAAGGTGACATACTCTCACAACATTCCTCAGAGAGGCACCTCCTTCTCAGGGACTTTCTCAAGGAAATCCACTTCCACGTCCACTGATACCCAATGGATACCCTCCCCGCATCCAAGGAGGACCTCCAGCTCTGGTGCCAAAAATGGTGGGAGGAGAAGAAGAGAAGCTGTGCTCCTTCTATTGAGGAGAAAAGACATTTAGCTTTATGAGACAGGTTGCCATTCCAGCTTGCAAGTCCGAGCCCAGGGTCCTTGTGGTCAAATTGTTCTCTTACTGTACTGGACCCTGCTCAGTCCTGCAATTACCTGCTCATCTATTTGTACAGTTTGTCCAGTGATATTTTATAATCATCACCTCTGTGCTGCAGGAGAGAATATTTGATGGACTGGAGGTCATCAGACTTGCATGTTACCATTTTTTAGACAAACAGCCACGTTTAGGTGACAAAGAAAAATGAGTAAGATTCTAAGGTTCACTGTAAAAGCTTAGGGACATTTTGGAAATGTTTTAAGCCTCTGTAAACTGAGATGTATTTTTGCACAACTATGTCAAATATTTCTAACTACTATTGTTATTTGTTACAAATATTTTCCCTTAATTTAGTGGGAAAATATTGCTATATACATAGTGTTTTGTTTTTTTTTTTTTTTTTACATCTCTGAATGTAATTTCAACACTGTAGCAGGGAGCAATCACTGTGAAGTAATACAAGCCAGAATATTAGTAAACAATCATCAGGCTGTTAGCAGACATGGTACATACAAGACTGTGTTAAAGGCCCAATCATACTTCCCAACAACTCCCAGACAAGAGGCAGATTTGGGGCTCCTATGCACCGGCCAGATCAAGTGCTGGCACTTAACCATGGAGGTGAAGGCCCTTCTTCTTAACTCCTCTTGGCACTGTCCCCACATTCCTGTCTATGCCACTCAAAACCTTGCATTCTGCCTTAATACCAAAAAAGAGAAACACTTTGTCTTTAAGCTGAACAAAATTCTGATAGGAAGCCCTTAATTGTTCATAAAATCTTTGCATCTAGTCTTGCACTGAGCTAGATGTCAGAAGACCACCTGGGTCATGAGGAAAATAAACCTAGGAAAATAAAACCTAGATGAGACACAAAGAGCAACCACTGGCTCTCCACTCAGAAACCTTAATTTGAATTTTTCAAGCTAGGAATTCATACAGTTTAGTTCTTTGTTTCTGCATAATTCTGCCTGCTTAGTGCTAGTTTCTTTACAGCCTGTTGTCAGGTGTTGCTTTTTTGCATTAAAAACAGTATTTATCAAGCCACTACCTTTTTAAAGGAAAGCATAGCAGAATGTTCTGGTACTGACATCAGAAACTCTCTTTTGCAGTTGCGTCTTAGTTGAAATATTTAAAATCTGCCACAAAAAAGTAAGGTCACTGTATTTTCTATACATGCCTGGGTGTCTAATTTCTGCCATTAAAACAGCAATAATAACATGCTTGCAGAATAGGCCCCATGGTTTAACTTATATTATTCTATTCTTATAGCTTTGACAAATTTTATTCTTACAATCAAAGTGGAGCCCTTTTTTATGACAGTGAGAGATCTCTTAGTTCCAGACTTCTTCCATTAGTAAAATTGAAACCCACTTTTGACCAATAGTAATTTTTAGGCAAACAGCCATTTTAGGCAATGGAAAATCTAGCAAACCAAAAGCACCAGCTCCTTCTGAGGCAAAGAAACCTGTGGGCATTGCTTCTACTCCACTGGAGTCCTGCAACTACTTTTCTTTTTTAATCATAATGGGAATGCGAATCAGAGCAGCAGAAAATATGGGGCAATTAAAAAAGCCTTTAGGTCTTAAGCAAACCTGTCCACTTATTCCTACCGTGAACCAGTCTAAAATGCTGTTTCTTGCTTTGTGTATTCTTGGCAAGAATACCTTCTCATTAATTACATCACATTTTTACTGAACAATGACTTCCACCCCACGGCTTCCCTTATGTCTCAGTGATAAAGAATCCACCTGCGATGCAGGAGACGTGGGTTCGATCTCTAGGTCTGGAAGATTCCTTGGAAAAGGAAACAGCAACCCACTCCAGTATTCTTACCTGGAGAATCCCATGGACAGAGGAGCCTGGCAGGTTATAGTCCATGCGGATGCAAAGAGCGGGACACGACTGAACACACATACACATGACTTCTACCCTATGGAGGACACAGGTTTTGCTGTGAGCTGGACTTACCATGCAGAGTCTTTCAGAAAGTCCTGGTTGTGGCAGCACTCTGTTGGCACACCATTTTTACTGGAAGAATACTAATTAGCGCCCCTAGTGACATGCCCCCACCTATATATAATTTTTCCCCCGATGCTGTTTTTAATTCTGATGGGGGCTACCAAGTAGTTATTAAGCACATCTGCTCCAAATCCAGCTGTTTAACTTTACTGGTTTTTAAGGTGGTTATTTTTAAGTTTTTTTTTTAACTTAATAAAAGAGATTTCTAATTTAGGTCTAGCTTAGACATCTTTTAGTTATATTTAGAAACAAGAAACGGTTTAACCATCAGCATTACATTTGTCCTGGATCAGAGAGAAAAGCCCTGTGTTCTATCCACAGGTGTTTATAAGGTAACCCATTCACACTTCCTCCATCTTCTAATGGCTGTTACCTTCAGTTTGACTTTAATGTCATATCCTCGTTAACCCTCTGAAGTCTAAAAAGGGAGAACTCTTTTTCCCCCCATTTTTTTACCTTTTTTACCTTTTCCCATTTTTTTTTTTTTTACCATTTAAAGATGTTAAAAAACACCTTTAAGATAACATGCAAACTTTTTACCTACCCAGAATTAATAAGCATTGTACTTGCTCTAAGAGTTATAAATGGTAACTTCAAAATGGAAAAAAAAAGTCTTTTTCAGTGTGGTTTTTTTTTTTTTTTCTTTCCAATAAGGCTCCTTTAAAATTGTAATTATTTATATTTTTCTACAAATAATTATAATTATTTGAGTTTTTCTTCTTTTGTTCAAAAAAAAATTCAAAGAAATATGCACCCCATGACTTGGAATCTAAAATTAGTAACAAAGTATCAAGTAGAGGTTAATGTCAATACTTTGGCCACCTGATGAAAAGAACCAAATCACTGGAAAAGACCCTGATGCTGGGAAAGATTGAAGGCAGGGGAAAGGGACATAAGAGGATGAGACAGTTGCATGGCATCATCAACTCAATGGACATGAGTTTGAGCAAGCTCTGGGAGATAGCGAAGGACAGGTAAGCCTGACATGCTGCAGTCCGTGGGGTTGTAGAGTCAGACACGACTTAGCCATTAAACAACAACAGAGTTTAATGCAGTTTGAATATTGTGCTTGTCCTCAGGGGTGATCCTCTCCCCACCTCCCACTGTGACTCTGGCTACATCTGGAATCTCACCTCAGTGATAAACTCAAGGGACTGTGAAATGTTTACAGTGCTGTATATCCCATTAATACACCTTTACCATTCAGAAATCTTTGAAATAAAGCAAGTGTAGCTTAAAAAAAAAAAAGATGGTACTTAGATGACACTGAAAAAAAATCCATATAAGAAAAGATAATCCTACTTCAACCAAAATTAAAGACTCTGGTCTATGGCAAACACAGAAGCAAGAGACAAGCAAGAAACTAGAAGAAAATATTTTCAAGTTATAAATCTAATAAAGGAATTATATCCAGAATACAGAACTGTTAAACTCACTATAAGAAAACAAAAACCCTAACAAAATAGGCAAAAAAATTTGGATACTTCACCAGAGAAGATATATGGAGAGCAAAGCTCAATTATTAAAGAAATTCATTTTAAAGCCACTCTGTAATACCCCCTAGGAACCTACTAGAATGATTAAAATGAAGAAGATTGGCCTTACCAAGTTTTGGCAAGGACATGGAGGAACTCACCTTGAGCCAGACATCCTGGATGTGAAGTCAAGCAGGCCTTAGGAAACATCACTACAAACAAAGCTAGTGGAGGTGATGGAATTCCAGTTGAGCTATTTCAAATACTAAATGATGATGCTGTGAAAGTGCTATACTCAATATGCCAGCAAATCTGGAAAACTCAGCAGTGGCCACAGGACTGAAAAAGGTCAGTTTTCACTCCAATCCCAAAGAAAGGCAATGCCAAAGAATGTTCAAACAACTGCACAATTGCACTCATCTCACACACTAGTAAAGTAATGCTCAAAATTCTCCAAGACAGGCTTCAACAGGATATGAGCTACCAGATGTTCAAGTTGGTTTTAGAAAAGGCAGAGGAACCAGAGATCAAATTGCCAACATCTGTTGGATCATCAAAAAAAGCAAGAGAGTTCCAGAAAAACATCTACTTCTGCTTTATTGACTATGCCAAAGTCTCTGACTGTATGCATCACAATAAACTGTGGAAAATTCTTAAAGAGATCAGAATACCAGACACCTTGCTTGCCTCCTAAGAAATCTGTATGCAGGTCAAGAAGCAACAGTTAGAATTGGATATGGAAAAACAGACTGGTTCCAAATTGGGAAAGGAATATGTCAAGGCTATATATCATCAGCCTGTTTATTTAACTTAACCTCAGAAATGTAGATGACACCACCCTTAAGGCAGAAAGCGAGGAGGAACTAAAGAGCCTCTTGATGAAAGTGAAAGAGAGTGAAAAAGTAGGCTTAAAACTCAACATTCAGAAAACTCAGATCATGGCATCCAGTTCGACCACTTCATGGCAAATAGATGGAGAAACAATGGAAACAGGGACAGACTATTTTGGGGGGGGCTCCAAAATCACTACAGATGGTGACTGCAGCCATGAAATTAAAAGACACTTGCTCCTTGGAAGAAAAGCTATGACAAACCTAGACAGCATATTAAAAAGCAGAAACATTACTCTCCCAACAAAGGTCAGTCTGGTCAAAGCTATGGTTTTCCAGTGGTCATGTATGGATGTGAGAGTTGGACTATAAAGAAAGCTGAGTCCCAAAGAATTGATGCTTTTGAACTGTGGTGTTGGAGAATACTCTTGAGAGTCCCTTGGACTGCAAGGAGATCCAACCAGTCTATCCTAAAGGAAACAAGTCCTGAATATTCACTGGAAGGACTGATGCTGAAGCTCCAATACTTTGGCCACCTGATGTGAAGAACTGACTCATTAGAAAAGACCCTGATGCTGGGGAAGATTGAAGGCAGGAGAAGGGGATGACACAGGATGAGATGGCTGGATGGCATCACTGACTCAACTGACATGAGTTTGAGACAATTCTGGGAGTTGGTGATGGATAGGGAAACCTTGGGTGGTGCAGTTCATGGGTTTGCAGGGTCGGACACGACAATGTGACTGAATTGAACTGATGGAGGAACTAAAACTCTTATGTACTGCTATTGGCAATGTAAGGTAGTACAACCACTTTGGAAAACAGTTTGCAAGTTTCTAGAAAAAAATATACCCACCATATTTATCTAGCCATTCCATTCCTAAGTACTTAAAGAAAAATTTAAGTATATACTTATACAAAGATTTGTGCAAAATGTTCAGAGAACCATTATTTGTAAAAACCTAAACTAGATAAAATCCAAACATTCAACAGAAGAACTGGAGAACAATTTTCTGTATATCTATACAATGAAATATTACTCAGCAACACATATTGATAAATACATAATTGTGAATGAATATCCCAATTATGTCATGCAGAAGGAAGCATAAAATAAGATTATATACCATATGAATTCTTTCATATAAAATACAAATTAACTTACAAAGACTGAAACCAGATTAGCGGCTGCCTGGGGAGAAGGTTTGGGGCTTCCAAGGTGGCGCTAGTGCTAAAGAACCTGCCTGCCAATGCAGTAGAAGTAAGAGACACAAGTTCTATCCCTGGGTCAAGAAGATCCCCTGGAGAAGGGCATGGCAACCCACTCCAGTATTCTTACCTGGAGAGTCCCATGGACAGAGGAGCCTTGTGGGCTACAGTCCATAGGGTCGCACAGAGTCAGACATGACCGAAGTAGGGTACAACTTAGCAGGACCCAACTAGGCAGGAGAGAAGGTCAGGATAGGCAGGAGGGAGGCTTCAGTCGCTGAGAAAATTTTGGGATTCATTGATATGTTAATTTATCTTAATTCGAATAATGGCACCCCACTCCAGTACTCTTGCCTGGAAAATCCCATGGACGGAGAAGTCTGGTAGGCTGCAGTCCATGGGACTGCTAAGAGTCGGACACGACTGAGAGACTTCCCTTTCACTTTCATGCATTAGAGAAGGAAATAGCAACCCACTCCAGTGTTCTTGCCTGGAGAATCCCAGAGACGGCAGAGCCTGGTGGGCTGCTGTCTCTGGGGTAGCACAGAGTCGGACATGACTGAAGTGACCAGCAGCAGCAGCAGCATACATATGTCAAAATACCAAATTGCATACGTGAATGTGTACCATTTATTCTATGTAAATTAAAAACGTAACTATTTTTAAAAATCAGTTAGATCTTGTCACAAGTTCTATATGTGCAATTAACTAAGTTTCCACTCAGATATCTGAGCCAGCAGCAATGCACTTACCTTAAAAAAATTTTTTTTAACTGAAACATGAAGAGGAATAGGCTAGTTGGCAGTGTGTAAGTGAATAAATGCATGGGCATGCTCACTCAGTCATGTCCAATTTTTTGCAACCCCACAAACTGTAGCCCTCAGACTCCTCTATCCATTGGATTTCCCAGGCAAGAATATTGGAACAGGTTTCCATTTTCTTCTCCAGGAGATCTTCTCAACCCAGAGATTGAACCCACATCTCCTGCATTGGCAGGAGGATTCTTTACCACTGAGCCACCTGGCGAAGTCCACGGACTGAATAAATGGAATGAATCCCAAATATACTCCTTCGTGGTGGATTCCATTTGAGAGGAAAGTGCTATGTAAAGTCTTGCCTTTACCAGTACCACTTATTCAGCTTTGAGAAAGACAACTGACATTTTTTAAACCTAGTTTCTTTACCTCAGGACAGCAACGATATCTATTCTGGCATCTGCAGGTTTTTGGTGATGATCGAAAGTGATAACCCCATAAAACAGAAACCGAAATACACATAAACATAAATAGTGTAAACTGAAAAACCAATTTATCACTGTACCAATGTAAGGAAATGCAGTATGAGCACATTAGAAAATGGATTTATTTTCTTCCATTACTATTTTCAAAAGCATTTATCAAATTCTTTTTCTCTTTTCTGAATGTTATCTCTTAGATGCGTTAAATATTTCAGTCTCAGGAATTAATTTTTCAAGGTGTAAAACTATTAAAGTAAAATTTCTATTGTTATTTGACTGAAACCCTGCTCCTCCCCCTCACACTTCAGGCCTGGAGGGCATGGAAGCCAGCAAGGCAAGTGAAACCATGCAGGACCCTGTGGGGTTCCTGGGCACAAAAGTTTTCCTTGTCCCCCATTTTCTTGTTAGCAGGAAATAGGCTTAATTAAGCCTTCAGGATCTTCCCTAAATTATAAAAGTGAAAGTGCAAGTGTACGTCGTTCAGTCCTGTCTGACTCTTTGAGACCCCATGGACTATACAGACCATAGAATTCTCTAGGCCAGAATATCGGAGTGGGTAGCCTTTCCCTTCTCCGGGGGATCTTCCCAACCCAGGAATCGAACCCAGGTCTCTCTCATTGCAGGCAGATTCTTTACCAGCTGAGCCACAAGGGAAACCCCAAAATTACAAGAAGGAGATTCAAACAGTTGCTAATCAGGGTAGAGAGGGGACAGGGAGACAAGGGAGGAACAGTCGGGAAACAATAGTGCAGCCCTAGGGCAGGGTACAGGCTCCCCCTCAAGGAATATATGTAAGAATATCTGAGCTGTTTTGCACTTACTGTTTCTCAGGTGGTGCTAGTGGTTAGGAAAAAAAAAAAAAAAAAGCTGCCTCAATGTAGGAGACTTAAGAGATGCTGGTTTGTTCCCTGGGTCCAGAAGATTCCCTGGAGAAGGAAATGGCAACCCACGCCAGTATTCTTGCCTAAGGAAGCCAAAGGTCAGAGGAGCCTGGTGGGTTAAGGTTCACAGGATGGCAAGGAGTCAGACACAACTGAAGCTACTTAACACACATGCAGTTACTGAAACCCCTGTCAGGTGAGAGAAGTTAACTGTGTGCAATCCACAAGCACACAGGCCCCAGACTGGTTGGAACCAGAAGGTTAATGATGCTGACTCCCATTTAACTCACCCCAACCAAATAGAAGAAAGCGCACCAGCTGATCTCTGCCTTCTTTGAACCACTGCTATAGAACTCCTCACTACCTTCTCCAGATCAGGACACACAGTTTCCAGACGATTAGCCTACAGCAGCCCCCCTTTGCAAGGCAAAGCTATCAAGCAAATCTTTTCTACTTCACCCAAAAGTCTGCCCCCAAGATTCAATTTGGTACTGGAATAAAGAGACCAAACCTTAGCTACATAAGGGTAATGAAAGGTTGCCTCACTGTTAATCTGAATCATCTTTTCCACCTGCCAGTTCCCTGTCCTGTAACTCCACAGCTGCAAGCACGGTGTTGACCAATTCTAACTTTAATGGTTCTAATTTGTCTTTGGAGTTCTCTGTAACATGACCAAATGCCACTTTTCTTGTGGAGTGGCTGTGACTTTCTAGAAGATCCACTCACCCGTGCCCTCCCACAGTCGACTTTCTCCTCCTAGGCGACAACTTCCTTCGGGCTGGCTCGTCCCTCAGCTCCTGGCTTCTCTAGAGTTGATGTTGACCATCCATTTCGGCCTCGCATGTGGGCTTCCTTTTAAGAGAACTCAGTTCTAGTTCTGTTCTGCAGGGGCCACAGTGGACTTTCGAAAAACAAGCACCTCTGGCCGCCCCTGGTAGACGAGTGACTCATTCTTACTGCAGAGTTGTTGTCTTTTTATAGGAGCAGTCCCAGCTAGGCTTCGAACTAGTTGTTTACATATGAGACATACATAAGTTGTGTGGCCACCCAACTTCAAGGGACACATGTCAAGTTCCCCAAGGGCTTCTTGAAATGTTTACAGAAGCCATGGCAGCAAGTCTTCGTGCTCTCCATTGGCTGCGTGGCCGTCCTCCCATCCCCACGCTGGGACTCCGGTGCCAGGGCGTTGCAACACAGGGCAGAGAGGTTTCTTTGGCTTCAGACATTCCTGCAGGAATTCAGGGCAAAAGATGCGTTCGCAGGGCAACTGCACTGGCTTCTCGGACATCTCTAAGCACACCGAGCACTCGAAATGACCCAGGAGGTTGGCTTCGCTCTGACCTCGGCCCTGCAGTGGCGCCGCCATCTTGCTCCCCGCAGCGCAGTGCGAGCTTCTGAGAAGAGGAAACCGAAGGGGCAGGGCTTTCAAGGGGGCGTCCCTTGAGCGCTGACAACTTGATTGCAGAAAAGGAAAATCTGTCCTTTCTCTGAACAGGTGGGCAGGGAGGGAAAGGTAACTCTATGACCATATTCACAAGGAAGTTTCAGGCGGCATTCTTCCTCCTGATGTTCCTCAACCTTCCTTCCCGTTGTCTCGAGGTGGAGAGAGGGCTGGTGTCTCTCACTGCTTTAGAAAGCGAGGGCCCTTTGGTATAGCTTATCCTTAGTTTATTTATCCAGAAATTCCAAACAGAAAGTCTCGTTTTAAAGCTCCTATTAAAAAGACTAAAGTTTGGTTAAAGAACTTAGCAGGAAAAAAGAATGTAGTAGGAAAAAAAAACAAGGAATGATCTGTTGAAAGTATGCATCCGTGTAACTTTTAGGTCCTGGTCATGAAGGGATGCAACTGTACCTCTTTTATTATTTTTATTATTTCATTTTTTGAAAAAGAAATAATGTCTTAGCATACTATAATCGTTTGTAAGCCAGAATATAATGTAAAGCTTATTAAATAGGTGATGGCTTTTCTTGTCAAGAATATAAGATGAAAGGAAAGTAATGATTATGGGAAGAGATGTGCTGTAATAATTCCTAATTTGGCTAGTACGTGTATCTTTAAAAAAAAAAAAAAAAAACAGAATAAATCCATTGGTTTAATTTTCAGGATAATCCCAGATTGTGGAGTTATTATCTTCAAAGTTAAAACTATTATTATAATTTTGCTTACCCTGGGTATGGCTTTCCAAAAACCATGAAATAATGGGAGTTGATATCAAGATGATAACCATTATTGTAAAGAAGAATATGCACTTTCCTATCCTTTTCATGTGCTGTGACCAGAAAGTTCCATGTGAATTTAATACAACAGAGGGGTGTATATATGATTGGAAAAATGATTAATGTATATACATGTTTAATCAATTGAATTAACAAAAATAGAATGTTCATTTTAAAATATTTGTAAATACATCATAATATAAGAGTGTTCCTGCCTTAATTATACATCAGATCAGATCAGATCAGTAACTCAGTCATGTCCGACTCTTTGCGACCCCATGAATCGCAGCACGCCAGGCCTCCCTGTCCATCACCAACTCCCAGAGTTCACTCAGACTCTTGTCCATCGAGTCAGTGATGCCATCCAGCCATCTCATCCTCTGTTGTCCCCTTCTCCTCGTGCCCCCAATCCCTCCCAGCATCAGAGTCTTTTCCAATGAGTCAACTCTTTGCATGAGGTGGCCAAAGTACTGGAGTTTCAGCTTTAGCATCATTCCCTCCAAAGAAATCCCAGGGCTGATCTCCTTCAGAATGGACTGGTTGGATCTCCTTGCAGTCCAAGGGACTCTCAAGAGTCTTCTCCAACACCACAGTTCAAAACCATCAATTCTTCCGCGCTCAGCCTTCTTCACAGTCCAACTCTCACATCCATACATGACCAGAGGAAAAACCATAGCCTTGACTAGACGGATCTTTGTTGGCAAAGTAATGTCTCTGCTTTTTAATATGCTATCTAGGCTGGTCATAACTTTCCTTCCAAGGAGTAAGCATCTTTTAATTTCATGGCTGCAGTCACCATCTGCAGTGATTTTGGAGCCCAGAAAAATAAAGTCTGACACTGTTTCCACTGTTTCCCCATCTATTTCCCATTAAGTGATGGGACCAGATGCCATGATCTTCGTTTTCTGAATGTTGAGCTTTAAGCCAACTTTTTCACTCTCCATTTTCACCTTCATCAAGAGAATTTTTAGTTTCTCTTCACTTTCTGCCATAAGGGTGGTGTCATCTGCATATCTGAGGTTATTGATATTTCTCCTAGCAATCTTGATTCCAGCTTGTGTTTCTTCCAGTCCAGCATTTCTCATGATGTACTCTGCATATAAATTAAATAAACAGGGTGACAATATACAGCTTTGACGTACTGCTTTTCCTATTTGGAACCAGTCTGTTGTTCCATGTCCAGTTCTAACTGTTGCTTCCTGACCTGCATACAAATTTCTCAAGAGGCAGATCAGGTGGTCTGGTATTCCCATCTCTTTCAGAATTTTCCACAGTTTATTGTGATCCACACAGTCAAAGGCTTTGGCATAGTCAATAAAGCAGAAATAGATGTTTTTCTGGAACTCTCTTGATTTTTCCATGATCCAGCAGATGTTGGCAATTTGATCTCTGGTTTCTCTGCCTTTTCTAAAACCAGCTTGAACATCAGAAAGTTCACGGTTCACATATTGTTGAAGCCTGGCTTGGAGAATTTTAGCATTACTTTACTAGCGTGTGAGATGAGTGCAATTGTGCAGTAGTTTGAGCATTCTTTGGCATTGTCTTTCTTTGGGATTGGAATGAAAACTGACCTTTTCCAGTCCTGTGGCCACTGCTGAATTTTCCAAATTTGCTGGCATATTGAGTGCAGCACTTTCACAGCATCATCTTTCGGGATTTGAAATAGCTCAACTGGAATTCTATCACCTCCACTAGCTTTGTTCGTAGTGATGCTTTCTAAGGCCCACTTGACTTCACATTCCAGGGTGTCTGGCTCTAGGTCAGTGATCACACCATCGTGATTATCTGGGTTGTGAAGATCTTTTTGTACAGTTCTGTGTATTCTTGCCATCTCTTCTTAATATCTTCTGCTTCTGTTAGGTCCATGCCATTTCTGTCCTTTATTGAGCCCATCTTTGCATGAAATGTTCCTTTGGTATCTCTGATTTTCTTGAAGAGATCTCTAGTCTTTCCCATTCGGTTGTTCTCCTCTATTTCTTTGCAATGATGGCTGAAGAAGACTTTCTTATCTCTTCTTGCTATTCTTTGGAACTCTGCATTCAGATGTTTATATCTTTCCTTTTCTCCTTTGCTTTTCACTTCTCTTCTTTTCACAGCTATTTGTAAGGCCTCCCCAGACAGCCATTTTTCTTTTTTGCATTTATTTTCCATGGGGATGGTCTTAATCCCTGTCTCCTGTACAATGTCATGAACCTCATTCCATAGCTCATCAGACACTCTATCTATCAGATGTAGGCCCTTAAATCTATTATACATAGAAAAAAATACTTAAGATCACTTTTATATACTAGTTAAAATTCTGTCTGATATTCTTCAGATCTTTTAGTGTAAAAACTGTGACTTGTTTACTTTCATTGCTAGTCCTGAAAGAAATGTTTATAGCTTAGTTACTGAGAAACTGTCATTCTGTATTCTTCAGTTCAGTTCAGTCGCTCAGTCGTGTCCAACTCTTTGTGACCCCATGAATCGCAGCACGCCAGGCCTCCCTGTCCATCACCAACTCCCAGAGTTCACTCAGACTCATGTCCATCGAGTCAGTGATGCCATCCAGCCATCTCATCCTCTGTCGTCCCCTTCTCCTCTTGCCCACAATCCCTCCCAGCATCAGAGTCTTTTCCAATGAGTCAACTCTTCACATGAGGTGGCCAAAGTACTGGAGTTTCAGCTTTAGCATCATTCCTTCCAAAGAAATCCCAGGGCTGATCTCCTTCAGAATGGACTGGTTAGATCTCCTTGCAGTCCAAGGGACTCTCAAGAGTCTTCTCCAACACCACAGTTCAAAAGCATGAACTCTTCGGCGCTCAGCTTTCTTCACAGTCCAACTCTCACAGCCATACATGACCACAGGAAAAACCATAGCCTTGACTAGACGGACCTTTGTTGGCAAAGTAATGTCTCTGCTTTTCAATATGCTATCTAGGTTGGTTACAACTTTCCTTCCAAGGAGTAAGCGTCTTTTAATTTCATGGTTGCAGTCACCATCTGCTGTGATTTTGGAGCCCAGTCTATATTCTTAGGAGGCCACTTGTTGTCAGAGAAGTAATGCTAGGAGGATAAAACATATGCTGAATAAACTATACCCAAACAGCGTATTTCTTTTATTATATTCTTGACAAATAAAGTTACATGATATTAACACCTGGTAGCTCTGACTCCATAAAAGGAGTGTTTTAATTTCTTCATATGTAAAACAAGCAAACAAAAAAAATCAGGCAAGGCATTGCAAATGATGTTACATACGGTGATAAATATTTTATATCTGGTTTCAGAATTGGGTCAAATACCCTAAAAATGTAGTATTTTTAATCACTTGGCCAATGAACAGTTAGGTAAAATTTGACTCAATCATGTAAAATGCTTTCTTTAAACACTTGAAAATCAGAAGCTTGGGGATTTAGTTTATTTTTGGAAGTTTGTAAACAGTAATTAAACCTGTGTTTTAAAATAATTAGATTGTTCCTGTATGGATGTAATTTGTCAAATTCCCCATGAAGCAGTATTCTTGTCTGAAAAATTCCATAGACAAAGGAACTTGGTGGTCTATAGTCCATGGGGTCGCAGAGTCAGGCAGGACTGAGGAACTAATACTTTCTCACCTTCACAGTAGCTAAACCAAAATACTTAACCCTCTAGTCTTCATTTGTTGTATCTCCATCTTTTACTCTTATTGTCCATCTTCTCTTCCATTTCACATTTTAGATGCTAAAGTGCTTTTGCTTTCTTTCTTATCTCTTTATTCTTTGAAAACCAAGTTGGCATTTGGGAAATCTTTTTAAACTTGCCAATTTACAAGCTGATCACCCATTCATTTTAAGGAGTTTCAGCCAATGCCTTATCTCAATGAGCCCTTTGTCTTTTAAAAGTGAAGTCGCTCAGTCGTCCTGGACTCTTTGCGACCCCATGGACAGTAGCCTGCACCAAGCTCCTCCGTCCATAGGATTTTCCAGGCACGAGTACTGGAGTGGGTTGCCATTTCAAGCCTTTCTAATTGGAAATGTTGACATCAAGAATAATTAGGGGGTTGGAATCATCCTACAGCAATTAATAAGAATCTTGTTAAAGATTAGGATGACTGTAATATAAGGATTGTCAAGGAGATACAAGGTAGAAAGGACTTGTTTCCAGATAATCTTTTTAGAAGTGAAAACTGAGACCAACCGCATCCAGAGTTTAATTTTCAGGATTTGGATGTGAGATCACCTGTGTCAACTTAAGCACTTTTTCCAGGAAATTCTTACCCAGGAAAATAATGCTGTTAAATTATAAATAACTTCAGAAAATTCCCCAAAATCAATTTGTTCGGACAAATTGTCTCACCTGAACAAACAGCTAACTTATCAAATAAAAATTTAATTAAGTCTGAATTAAACTACTGGGATGAAACCCACAGCCCTATAAATACCTTTATCTGATCTCCCACTTCTGAGATCTTATTAAGACTGTCAACATGTTGTTCACCTTTTTTTGAAGTAACTGTAATAAGCTTTGCTTTGCTTGATCAAAATGTTATCCTGATGGTCTTTTCAAGGCAGCAGGCAGTTGGAAATTCTTAAGTTCTGCTTCTGGAGGGGATTGTTATTTGGTTCTACATTGACCTGGCCTGCACAGGTGATGCATTCAGTATCCACTGTCCACCCTCTGCCATCCTCCCTATCTTCAGAGAGACGTTGTGGGTCTCTTCTATTCTCTAGTACCACTGAGGAAATACTCTATTTCTAAGGCTGTGCCAAAGAATTGACGCTTTTGAACTGTTGTGTTGGTGAAGACTCTTGAGAGTCCCTTGGACTGCAAGGAGATCCAACCAGTCCATTCTGAAGGAGATCAGCCCTGGGATTTCTTTGGAAGGAATGATGCTAAAGCTGAAACTCCAGTACTTTGGCCACCTCATGCGAAGAGTTGACTCACTGGAAAAGACTCTGATGCTGGGAGGGATTGTGGGCAGGAGGAGAAGGGGACGACAGAGGATGAGATGGCTGGATGGCATCACTGACTTGATAGACGTGAGTCTGGGTGAACTCCGGGAGTTGGTGATGGACACGGAGGCCTGGCATGCTGCAGTTCATGGGGTTGCAAAGAGTCAGACATGACTGAGCAACTGATCTGATCTAATCTGATCTGAAGACTCTGCAAGATTTAATTTTTATTAACATATCCTGACCAGAAACTGTGATTCCTACTATCTTGCAACACTTTCTTATCTCTGATTACTACTTCTAGAAACTACATTTCTAATAGAATTGTCTAATTTTAGGTAATTTAATTAATTTTAATGTGAGACTTTGGGAATAGATAACAACTGAGGTATCTTTGAATGCAAATATTTCAAAATTCTCTGACTCTAGCTTATCCTTGGAATGTGTTCTCTAAAAATAGGCAAGGCAATAGGACTACAATATCTGCCATTCCACTAATTATCATGGTTGATTTAGCAGATTTGCCTGGCACAAGATTTTTCTCATAAGAGCTACATGTAATTTTATACCTGAATCTCAGTGTTTATTTAAAAGAATGAACTTCTTTAGTAGTGATCTATCACAATTATTAGAGTTCAAAGACCAGAACAGTAAAGTGTGAACTCCAGATTGCTGCTGCTGCTAAATCACTTCAGTCATGTCCGACTCTGTGTGACTCCAAAGACGGCAGCCCACCAGGCTCTGCCGTCCCTGGGATTCTCCAGGCAAGAACACTGGAGTGGGTTGCCATTTCCTTCTCCAATGCGTGAAAGTGAAAAGTGAAAGTGAAGTCGCTCAGTCCTGTCCGACTCTTAGCGACCCCATGGACTGCAGTGTACCAGGCTCCTCCATCCATGGGATTTTCCAGGCAAGAGGACCAGAGTGAGTTGCCATTGCCTTCTCTGAACTCCAGATTAGCAATCTCTGAATGCAATGCATTTCATTTACTTTACACTTGAGGTCTTAATAAGATTATGATAAGGAGACTTTCCATTCCAAATGACTTCCAATAAAAATAACTTAGAAAGTTATTGTGATTAATACGACCTAAAAACCAGTAAAGAATGGACAGACTTAAATAAATAAAAACTTTGTCAGCTGCACTCACTCAGGATGACCAAAAATTTCTTGAAGGGCTTTAATGTAGTAAGTTCTGATTTTTGATTGATAAACACATGTATATTTTTCAGAAATGAAAATGGATTGTAGCATGTGATAAGTTGGGTTTTAAGATAGTATGAATAAAATATTTATATATTTTATTTTCTAAAATGTTAAATTATTTGTATAAGAGATATTTATATAATACTTAAATATTTAATAAAAACTGATTAAATTATAAGCTTGGTGAGCATGTATAACTTATTTTAGAGAAAATGATTAACACCCACAATGTATAATAAATCCTACAAAAAGTGGTATGAACATTCAAATGTTAAATAGGCAAAATAATTACATTAGAAACATATAAATTGAAATATAAATGGTCAATAATGATATGAAATTATTCTATTCTGTTAACAAATAAATAATTAAAATATCAATTGGATACAACTTTTCAGCTGTCACATTTGTAAAATCTTTTAAAAGTCTGATAGTAGCCAATATGAATGTTCATACACTGAGGATGGAAGTGTCAACTGATGCCACTTGATAAAAATGAACAATTTGGTATTGTTCAAGTATCCTTAAAGTATCCTTAAGTATACATCAAGTAAACTATTCTTAAAGATATTCACACTAACACATAAGTACACAATGATATAGAACTAGGATACTTTTTGAACCACAGTCATTGCATGACAAAGTGGCATGAAATAAATACCCATAGAAATTTGATTTTTTTTTTAAATGGATCTTCCATACAATGGATTACCTGCAGCCATTAAAATAATGGCATAAATCTACATATACTGACACTAAGATATGTTCACAATTTATTGTAAATAGAAGACTGCATGCTATAAAGCACAGTGCTTAATATAATCTCAGTTAGACAAAATTAATAGTATAAAGAGATAAGGATCTAGTTTACAATGGTAGTTTCTGGAAAGTGAAATTGTAAGAACAAGGTGGAAGGGTTCATTTTCTGTTTTAAACACTTCTTTATTATTTAAATAAGCCTATTTTATTGCTTTTATATAAAAAAGAGAAATTTCCATATTAAGAATAAACATTTTGAAATCTCTCTCTGGCAATTATCCATTTCATACTGTCACTTCTATATATTTGCCAGTTATTCTTTGTCCAAAAATTGTCATTCCTACTTATCTCAGGTATTCAAATGTTTCTCTAGTACTACTTCTTTGAAAAGGGCAGTAGGATTACTTACCATTTTATTTGGAGATTCCTAGTATCTGAATCTTTGCTCCTGAATCCACCAAGAAGATAATGTAGAAAGTAGGAAAAGGGCAAAATTAACTCTCTAAATATCTATTTTTCAGAGTTAACAATAGTGCTGAATTGATCCTGGAGAAAAAGTCTTTATAAAATACTATATATAAATATTATATATAAAACAGTGTTGTATATCAGAGAAGTTCATGGGTGCTTATCATTCCTTCTTTGATTTATGAGACTTTGAGTTTTGTTCACCCACTTAGGGTGGTTAAATGCTGCTCTTGAAAATGTCCACCTGATGAAGCAAATACCACCAGTACTCGGAATAATGACCCAACAGGATCATTATATTGGAATGGGTGAATTTAACTCAGATTACCGTTATATCTACTACTGTGGACAAGAATCCCTTTGAAGAAATGGAGTAGCCATCATAGTCAACAAAAGGGTCTGAAATACAGTACTTGGATGCAATCTCAAAAAAGACAGAATGAACTCTGCTCATTTCCAAGGCAAACCATTCAATATTACAGTAGTCCAAGTCTATGCCCTGAACAGTAATGCTGAAGAAGCTGAAGTTGAATGGTTCTATGAAGACCTATAAGACCTTCTAGAACTAACACCCAAAAAAAGATGTCCTTTTCATTATAGGGGTGTGTAATGCAAAAGTAGGAAGTCAAGAGATACGTGCAGAAACAAGCAAATTTGGCCTTGGATTACAAAAAGAAGCAGGTTAAAGGCTAACAGAGTTTTGCTAGGAGAATGCACTAGTCATAGCAAACACCCTCTTCCAACAACACAAGAGAAGACTCTACACATGGACTTCACCATATGGTCAATGCGGAAATCAGATTGATTATATTCTTTGTAGCCAAAGATGGAGACACTCTATACAGTCAGCACAAACAAGACCAGGATCTGACTATGACTCAGATCATGAACTTATTGCCAAATTCAGGCTGAAATTGAAGAAAGTAGGGAAAACCACTAGACCATTCAGATATGACCTAAATCAAATCCCTTACGATTATACAGTGGAAGTGACAAATAGATTCAAGGGATTAGATCTGATAGAGTACCTGAAGAAAGATGGACAAAGGTTCGTGATATTGTACAAAGGGCAGTAATCAAGACCATCCCCAAGGAAAAGAAATGCAAAAAGGCAAAATGGTTGTCTGGGGAGGCTTTGCAAATAGCTGAGAAAAGAAGAGAAGCAAAAGGCAAAGGAGAAAAAGAAAGATATACCCATCTGAATGCAGAGTAACAAAGAATAGCAAGGAGAGATAAGAAAGCCTTCCTCAGTGAACAATGCAAAGAAATAGAGGAAAACAGTAGAATGGGAAAGACTAGAGATCTCTTCAAGAAAATTAGAGAAATCAAAGAAAATTTTCATGCAAAGATGGGCACAATTAAGGACAGAAATGATATGGACCTAACAGAAGCAGAAGATATTAAGAAGAGATGGTAAGAATACACAGAACTATACAAAAAAGATCTTCATGACATAGATAACCACGAGGTGGTGATCACTCACCTAGAGCCAGACATCCTGGAATGAGAAGTCAAGTGGGCCTTAGGAAGCATCACAATGAATGAAGCTAGTGGAGGTGATGGAATAACAATTGACCTATTTCAAATCCTAAAAGATAATGCTGTTAAAGTGGTGCACTCAATATGCCAGAAAATTTGTAAAACTCAGCAGTGGCCACAGGACTGGAAATGGTCCGTTTTCTTTCCAGTTCCAAAGAAAGACAATGTCAAAGAATGTTCAAACAACTGCACAATTGCACTCATCTCACACACTAGAAGGTAATGCTGAGAATGCTTCAACAATACATGAACTTGAACTTCCAGATGTCCAACCTAGATTTAGAAAAGGCAGAGGAACCAGAGATCAAATCACCAGCATCTGTTGGATCATCAAAAAAGAAAGGGAGTTCCAGAAAAACATCTACTTTTGCTTTATTGAATATGCCAAAGCATTTGACTGGATCGCAGCAAACTGTGGAAAATTCTTAAAGAGATAGGAATACCAGACCACCTTGCCTGCCTCCTGAGAAATCTGTATGCCGGTCAAGAAACAACAGTTAGAACTGGACATGAAACAACAGACTGGTTCCAAATCAGAAAGGAGTATGTCAAGGCTGTATAGTGTCAGCCTGTTCATTTAACTTATATGCAGAGTACATCATGCAAAATGCCCGGCTGGATGAAGCACAGGCTGGAATCAAGATTGCCAAGAGAAATATCAATAACCTCAGATATGCAGATGACACCACCCTATGGCAGAAAGCAAGGAAGAACTAAAGAGCCTCATAATGAAAGTGAAAGAGGAGAGTGAAAAAGTTGTCTTAAAGCTCAACCTTCAGAAAACTAACATCATGGCATAGGTCCCACCACTTCGTGGCAAATAGATGGGGAAACAATGGAAACAGTGACAGACTTTATTTTCTGGGGCTCCAAAATCACTGCAGATGGTGACTGCAGCCAACAAATTAAAAGATGGTTGCTCCTTGGAAGGAAAGTTATGACCAACTGAGACAGCATATTGAAAAGCAGAGACATTACTTTGTCAACAAAGGTCTGTCTAGTCAAAGCTATGGTTTTTCCTGTAGTCATGTATGGATGTGAGAGTTGGACTATAAAGAAAGCTGAGTTCCAAAGAATTGATGCTTTTGACCTATGGTGTGGAGAAGATTCTTGAGAGTCCCTTGGACTGCAAGGAGATCCAACCAGTCCATCCTAAAGGAAATCAGTCCTGAATATTCAGTGGAAAAACGGATACTGAAGCTGAAACGCCAATACTTTGGCCACATGATGTGAAGAACTGACTCATTTGAAAAGACCCTGATGCTGGGAAAGTTGAAGGCAGGAGGAGAAGGGGACGACAGAGGATGAGATGGTTGATGTCATGACCGATTTGATGAACATGAGTTTGAGTAAACTCCAGGAGTTGGTGATAGACAGGGAAGCTTGGTGTGCTGCCATCCATTGGGTCACAAAAAGTCAGACATAACTGATCAACTGAACTGAGGATCGTATGCTTACCAAAGCAAACAAAATCCCATAATCCCTCTGCCTTTATAGAAGATGATTATGGTCAGAGATCCAACAGGTTTGAGTTTAATTCCCAGCTCTTCCACGTAACAGCTCTGTGAATTGAGACAAACTATGAAGCATTCAGTTTCCGCATTCAATCTGTATTTTAATAATATTATTAATTTAATAATAGTAGTACCTACCTCATAGAGTTATTTTAATGATTAAATAACACATGCAAATGGTTAGCGTAGTACCTGCACAAAGAAACACTCAAACTATTGGGTCTTATTGTTTATATACAGTGATGTACTGTGCTTAGTCACTCAGTCGTGTCTGACTCTTTGCAGCCCCATGGACTGTAGCCCACTGGACTCCCCTGTTCATGGGGATTCTCCAGGCAAGAATACTGGAGTGGGTTGCCATTTCCTCCTCTAGGGGATCAATTGTCGATTATTTCCATGCTAAAAAATAGCATATCTTATAGCCTACATTAATGAAATATAAGCAATATAAGTAATGAGAAACACTATTCAAATTGTTAATACTGTTTTATTTCTCAAAAGCCTTATGTCTACAGGGAGCTTCAATTCAGTTTTGAAAACCAAATTTAAATCCATCATGTATGGTCACCCTCAAAAATCCATTTTAGTAGATACTGTTATTCTCTGGAATATTCAGCATCAGCCTCAATCAAGGGGAGTTCTACTATGGCAGGTGTGGTATTCCAAGGCAATTTAGAGGAACAGAGCAATGTCCGTTTCCTGGTTTTTGTCAGTGTTACATGCTTCACATTAAGGAAGGTACTGTTGTTGTTCAGTCACTACATTGTGCCAGACTCTTTGTGACCCATAGACTGCAGCACACCAGGCTTCCCTGTCCTTCACCATCTCCTGTACTCATGCCCATTGAATCAGTGATGCCATCAAACCATCTCATCCTCTGTCATTCCCTTCTCCTCCTGCCTTCAATTTTTCCCAGCATCAGGGTGTTTTCCAATGAGTTGGCTCTTTGCATCAGGTGGACAAAGTATTGGAGCTTCAGCTTCAGCATCAGTCCTTCCAATGTAAATTAATAATCTCATAATCTCTCAGAGAAGGCCTGTCAATCTTCTTCTGAAACAGAGCTATGCCACACTGTGCAGCTAAAAAAAGAAAAGAAAAGAAACAGAGCTCTGAATTAAAAGCTGTGTGGATCACAATAAACTGGAAAATTCTGAAAGAGATGGGAATACCAGACCACTTGAACTGCCTATTGAGAAACCTATATGCAGGTCAGGAAGCAACAGTTAGAACTGGACATGGAACAACAGACTGGTTCCAAATAGGAAAAGGAGTATGTTGAGGCTGTATATTGTCACCCTGCTTATTTAACTTATATGCAGAGTACATCATGAGAAACGCTGGGCTGGAAGAAGCACATGCTGAAATCAAGATTGCCGGGAGAAATATCAATAACCTCAGATGTGCAGATGACACCACCCTTATGGCAGAAAGTGAAGAGGACCTAAAAAGTCTCTTGATGAAAGTGAAAGAGGAAAGTGAAAAAGTTGGCTTAAAGCTCAACATTCAGAAAACAAAGATCATGGCATCTGGTCCCATCACTTCATGGGAAATAGATAGGGAAACAGTGGAAACAGTGTCAGACTTTATTTTCTGGGGCTCCAAAATCACTGCAGATGGTGACTGCAGCCATGAAATTAAAAGACGCTTACTCCTTGGAAGGAAAGTTATAACCAACCTAGATAGCATATTCAAAAGCAGAGACATTACTTTGCCAACAAAGGTCCCACTAGACAAGGCTATTGTTTTTCCAGTGGTCATGTATGGATGTGAGAGTTGGACTGTGAAGAAAGCTGAACCCCCAAGAATTGATGCTTTTGAACTGTGGTGTTGGAGAAGACTCTTGAGAGTCCCTTGGACTGCAAGGAGATCCAACCAGTCCTAAAGGAGATCAGTCCTGGGTGTTCATTGGAAGGACTGATGCTAAAGCTGAAACTCCAGTACTTTGGCCACCTCATGCGAAGAGTTGACTCATTGGAAAAGACTCTGATGCTGGGAGGGATTGGGGGCAGGAGGAACAGGGGACAACAGAGGATGAGATGGCTGGATGGCATCACCGACTCAATGGACATGAGTTTGCCTGAACTCTGGGATTTGGTGATGGACAGGGAGGCCTGGCATGCTGCGATTCATGGGGTCGCAAAGAGTAGCACGCGACTGAACTGACTGACTGAAGTGATAAAGAGAATATTAGATGTAATGACCATTCTTAATGGATAAAGGGGAACTATCAAGTAGGATGCTATAGAGATTGGTGAGACCTCATATTTATCACCAGAGAAGGCAATCACACCCCACTCCAGTACTCTTGCCTGGAAAATCCCACGGACGGAGGAGCCTGGTGGGCTACAGTCCATGGAGTCGCTAGGAGTCAGACACAACTGAGCGACTTCACTTTCACTTTTCACTTTCATGCATTGGAGAAGGAAATGGCAACCCACTCCAGTGTTCTTGCCTGGAGAATCCCAGGGATGGGGCAGCCTGGTGGGCTGCCGTCTATGGGGTCACGCAGAGTCAAACACGACTGAAGTGACTTACCAGCAGCAGCAGTAGCATATTTACCACATCTTATGTTAATCATCCAAAAAAGAAAGAAAACACACATTCATGAAATCTGCAGATGGTACTAAATATAGCTCACTGTTAACTTTGATAGAGGACAACGTTCGTGTAAAAAGGACTCTTTCAGTTAGAAATAAGGTCATAAAATGCCTGAGATATGACTCCCAAAGAATCCATATTTATCAGGCTATTAGCATCACACAATGTTAAAACCAACTACGTTTTATTTTTTTATTCTTCTGCTGCTTTTTCCTCCTCTCAATTTTTCATTACGGAATGCTCATTATGTACAAAATTGAAAATATACATAATTAAAAAGAACAAAAATGAATAGCTCTTATTAACATTTTGTTCTGTGTTTCCAGATGTATTTAACACAGTCACTATCATGTTTGCAAATGGATTGGTTTCTCTAATTTTTAATTTTTAATAGCATTCTATTTCTCCACTTTCAGTAGTCTGTGGCTTCTGCTGCTTCACCTGATCAAGCACAGGCTCTTACAAGGAAACCACTCATGGAAGCTCAAAATTTCTTGTTCAGGTTATGTCTATACAGTTCTCAGTAGCTGGATGAGCTCTAAAAAAAGTCAGGCAGGTGGATCAGAGAGAGCACAAAGGAATTTCTAACCAGTAGAAGCAAGGTGATTTCATATTCAATTCTGTTATTTTATCTGTAAATGTGCCTACTAAGTCGCTTCAGATGTGTCCAACTCTTTGTAACCCCATGGACTATAGCCTGCCCAGCTTCTCTGTCCATGGGGATTCTCCAGGCAAGAATACTGGAGGGGGCTGCTATTTCTTCCTCTGAGGGATCTTCCCAGGGATCAACCCCGCTTTGGCAAGTAGGTTATTTACCACTAGAGTCACCTGGGAAGCCCAAGATACATATTACGTATTAACATAGCCAGAAAACTCAATCACATGTGAGTTCATTCATGTACTTTATAAGAAAGAACAAGGATTTTCATCTTATTTCACCATTTAAAAATTTTTCATTTTTCATTTAAAACTGTGGTAAAATATATATAAACATTTTTACCATTTCGACCATTTTCAAGTGTACAGCTCAGTGCTTTTCAGTACATTTACACTGCTGTGCATCCATCGCCACCATCCATCCCTGAAACTCAATTTATCCTGCAAATATAAAATACTTTTCAGTACCTCTCCATCCATCTTCCCTCCTATCCTTGGCCACCACTGTTTCATTTCCTGTCACTATGAATTTGACTCCTTTAGGTACCTCATGTAAGTGGAATATACATTACTTGACTTTTGTGACTAGCTTGTTTCACCTATCAGCATGTTTTCAAGTTTCATCCATGTTGTAGCATTTTTCAGAATATCCTTCATTTTGGAGGCTGAATTACGTTCCTTTGTATGTATAGGCCACATTTTGTTTATCCATTCATCCATTCATGGGCATTTAAGTTGCTTTCACCTTTCAGCTATTGTGACTAATGCTGCTGAGAACCTGGGTCTAGTCCATGCTTTCAGTTCTTTTGAATATATATACCCAGAAGTGGAATTGCTGGATAACATGATAATTCTGTTTTTAATTTTTGTTGGGTGGCTATACCATTTTTCAAAGTATATGTACCATTTTACATTCATGCTACCAGTGCTCAAGAGTTCCAATTTTCTTCCAACACTTATTTTCTATTTTTATAATAACTATCTTAATGGGTGAAACTTTATTTCACTTACATTTGACTGTATTTTCATTGAGTTATAATTAGCATACATACTAACTACATTAGATGTAGATGTACAACATAGCAATTTCATGTATTTGTATATTATGAAATGACCAATGCAATAAAAAGTTACCATCACCATACAAAGCTGTTGTAATACTATTGACTACATTCTCTATGTTTATATTACATCCCCTGACTTACATATTTTAGGGTTGGAAGTTTGAAACTCTTAATTCACTTTGCTTATTTTGTCCATTCCTCCATCACCTTTTGTCTGACAACCACCAGTTTCTGTTTCTATGATTCTATCTATGAGTCTGTTTCTCTTTTGTTTGTTCCTTTGTTGTGTGTTTTATTTATTTATTTATTTTAATTGGAGGCTAATTACTTTACAATATTGTAGTGGGTTTTGCGATACATTGACATGAATCAGCCATGGGTATACATGTGTTCCCCATCCTGAAACCCCCTTCCACCTCCCTCCTCATTCCATCCCTCAGGGTCATCCCAGTGCTCCAGCCCTGAGCACCTTGTCTCATACATTGAACCTGGACTGGGGATCTGTTTCACATATGATAATATGCATGTTTCAATACTATTTTCTCAAATCATCCCACCACCACCTTCTTCCACAGAGTCCAAGAGACTGTTCTATATATCTGTGTCTCCTTTGCTGTTTAGATACCACATATAAATGAAGTCATATAGTACTTGCTTTTCTCTGTCTAACTTATTTCAGTTAACATAATACCCTTTAGATGATGTTTTATCATCCTTCAAGTCTTTAACAGAAATTGCCCTATATGTAGGTATACATTCAGTGTGTCTGTGGGAGAGATAAGCTCAGGGTCTTCCTATGCCACCATCTTAGAATTTTCTTGATGGCATTTTTAATTTAAAGTTCAAAAAGCATGATTATTAGATATGTTAGTTTTTGTTTCCATTTTAAGAAAGAACAACTGCTATTTATAAAATAATAATTTTGTAGATTATTTTTGGAAAATGAAATTCCTAATTACTATCCATTGCAAGAGAGAAGTAGATTTGCATTTCCCTGTGTGTATGTGTTGCTCAGTCGTGCCTGACTCTTTATAACCCCATGGACTGCAGCCCATCAGATTCATATGTCCATGGAGATTCTCCAGGCAAGAATACTGGAGTGGGTTGCCATACCCTACTCCAAGGGAACTTCCCACCCCAAGGATTGAACCTGGGTCTCCCTCATTGCAGGCATATTCTTTACCATCCGAGCCACCAGGGAAGCCCATATTATGAAAAGAATTAAGAATTCTTCTTAATTCTTTATACTCTCCATTAGAATATTATATTGGATTTAGAAGAACACTAAATTTTTGCGAAGGCAAAAAAAAATTTGCAAAGGATAAAATATGTCAACCCACCACTGTTTCCATACTGACCTCGTGTTCTGTACTCGAGTTGACCAAAAACATCACAGATACTTCTTTTAGTGATTAGAAACATGAAATTTTATAATTAAATAATTTAAGTCTTTAAACAAAAAGAATTCACAGAAGAATTTAGGTACAAGAAATGTTTTGTTTATTACACGTCCTACTTTTATTCACTGCCAAACAGCAGCAAACAGAATGTAGGCAAAAAATAAATAAATAATACACCAGAAAATAAAACAATAAGCTTGATGAAATCTATTTTGTTTCTCTCTATTATTAACAATACAGAAGCACAATCATCTCCCAGTTACTTAAGCAACCCTTTCTTTTCAAGGCCCGTCATGATAAGCCTGTATGCTATGCAGGTATTGACTGCATACTCCTGAACAAAGGAGTAAAGAGAACACTAATCTAATACACTTAGCTAATATTTATATCATTTAGATGTATATCAATTCTTAGGGAGAAGTAGTACAGTGTGACATTATTAGATTGTCAAACACATAAAATCTCTCACTTATTTCAGTGATTGTAAGCCACTCCAAAAGACACCTGTAATTGCTGACAGCAGAGTACAAAGAAAAAGAGTAAGAGTCAAATAGGAAGCTTTAAATAGAACTATCCTTATCCATCAGACGGCAATAGAAAGAAAACCACAGTCACAGAAAACTAACCAAACTGATCACATGGATCAGAGCCTTGTCTAACTCAATGAGACTATGAGTCATGCCGTGCAGGGCCACCCAAGACAGATAGGTCATGGTGGAGAGTTCTGACAAAACGTGGTCTACTGAAGAAGGAAATGGCAAACCACTTCAGTATTCTTGCCTTGAGAACCCCATGAACAAAATGAAAAGGCAAAAAGATATGACACTCAAAGATGTATTCCCCAGGTCGGTACATGCCCAATATGTTACTGCAGAAGAGTGGAGAAATAACGCCAGAAAGAATGAAGAGATGGACCCAAAGTGAAAACAATGCCCAGTTTTGGGTGTGACTGGTGATGGAAGTAAATTTTGATGTTGTAAAGAACAATATTGCATGGGAATCCGGAATGTTATGTCCACGAATTAACGTAAGATGGAAGTGGTCACACAGAAGATGGCAAGAGTGAACATCGACATTTTAGTGAACTAAAAGGAACTAAAAAGGACTGGAACTAAAGGACAGTGAACTAAAAAGGACTGGAATGGGTGGATTTAACTCAGATGACCATTATATCTACTACTGTGGGCAAAATCCCTGAGAAGAAATGGAATAGCCCTCATAGTCAACAAAAGAGTCTGAAATGCAGTACTTGGGTGCAATCTCAAAAGCGACAGAATGATCTCTGTTCATTTCCAAGGAAAACCATTCAACATCACAGTAATCCAAGTCTATGCCCCAACACTAATGCTGAAAAAGCTGAGGTTGATGGTTCTATGATGACCTACAAGACTTTCTAGAACTAACACCAGAAAGAGATGTAATTTTAATCACAGGGGACTGGAATGCAAAAGTAGGAAGTCAAGAGATACCTGGAGTAACATGCAAGCTTGGCCTTGGAGAACAAAATGAAGCAGGGTAAAGGCTAATAGAGTTTTGCCAAGAGAACACACTGGTCATAGCAAAGACCCTCCTCCAACAACACAAGAGAAGACTCTAAACATGGACATCACCAATGGTCAATACTGAAATCAGACTCATTACATTCTCTGCAGCCCAAGATAGAGAAACTCTATACACTCAGCAAAAACAGGACTGGGAGCTGACCAAGGTCAGATCATAAACTCCTTATTGTAAAATTCAGATTCATTGAAGAAAATAGGGAAAACCACTAGACCATTCAGATATGACCTAAAGCAAATCCCTTATGATTATACAGTGGAAGTGACAAACAGATTGAAGGGATTAAATCTGATAGAGAGTGCCTGAAGAACTATGGATGGAGGTTTGTGACATTGTACAGGAGGCAGTGATCAAGATCTTCCCCAAGAAAAAGAAATGCCAAAAGGCAAAATGGCTGTCTGAGGAGGCCTTACAAATAGCTGTGAAAAGAAGAGAACAGAAAGGCAAAGGAGAAAAGGAAAGATATACCTATTTTAATGCAGAGTTCCAAAGAATAGCAAGAAGAGACAAGAAAGCCTTTCTCAGTGATCAGTGCAAAGAAATAGAGGAAAACAATAGAATGGGAAAGATTAGAGATCTCTTCAAGAAAATTACAGACTCCAAGGGAATATTTCATGTAAAGATGGGCACAATTAAGGACAGAAATGATATGGACCTAACAGAAGCAGAAGAAGAGGTGCCACTAAGAAGAGGTGGCAAGAATACACAGAAGAACTATACAAAAAAGTTCATCATGACACAGGTAATCACGTGGTGGTGATCACTCACGTAGAGCCAGATATCCTGGAATGCGAAGTCATGGGGGCCTTAGGAAGCATCACAGTGAACAAAGCTAGTGGAGGTGATAGAATAACAGTTGCTGCTGGTGCTGCTACTAAGTCGCTTCAGTCGTGTCTGACTCTGTGCGACCCCATAAACGGCAGCCCACCAGGCTCTGCTGTCCCTGGGATTCTCCAGGCAAGAACACTGGAGTGGGTTGCCATTTCCTTCTCCAATGCATGAAAGTGAAAAGTCAAAGTGAAGTCGCTCAGTCATGTCCGACTCTTAGCGACCCCATGGACCGCAGCCTACCAGGCTCCTCTGCCCGTGGGATTTTCCAGGCAAGGGTACTGGAGTGGGGTGCCATTGCCTTCTCCGAGGAATAACAGTTGAGCTATTTCAAATCCTAAAAGATGATGCTGTTAAAGTAGTGCACTCAATATGCCAGAAAATTTGTAAATCTCAGCAGTGGCCACGGGACTGGAAATGGTCAGTTTTCATTCCAATACCAAAGAAAGGCAATGCCAAAAAGTTCAAACAATTGCACAATTGCACTCATCTCACATGCTAGCAAAGTAAATGCTGAAAATTCTCCAAGCAAGGCTTCACATGAACCAAGAACTTCCAGATGTTCAGGCAGGATTTTTAAAAAGGCAGAAGAACCAGAGATCAAATTGCCAATATCCATGGGATAATGAAAAAAGCAAAACAATTCAAGAAAAACATTTACTTTTGCTTTATTAAAAACTCCAAAGCTTTTGACTGTGTTCAGTTCAGTTCAGTTCAGTCGCTCAGTCATGTCCGACTCTTTGTGACCCCATGAACCACAGCACGCCAGGCCTCCCTGTCCATCACCAGCTCCTGGGGTTTACCCAAACTCATGTCCATTGAGTTGGTGATGCCATCCAACCACCTCATCCTCTGTCATCCCCTTCTACTCCTGCCTTCAATCTTTTCCAGCATCAGGGTCTTTTCAAATGAGTAGCTCTTCACATCATGTGGCCAAAGTATTGGAGTTTCAGCTTCAACATCAGTCCTTCCAATGAACACCCGAGACTGATCTCCTTTAGGATGGATTGGTTGGATCTCCTTGCAGTCTAAGGGACTCTCAATGTTTGAAAAGCATCAATTATGTGCTCAGCTTTCTTTATAGTCCAACTTTCACACCCATACATGACTACTGGAAAAACCATGGCCTTCACTAGATGGACATTTGTTGACAAAGTAATGTCTCTGCTTTTTAATATGCTATCTAGGTTGGTCATAACTTTCCTTCCAAGGAGTAAGCGTCTTTTAATTTCACGGCTGCAAACACCATCTGCAGTGATTTTGGAGCCCAGAAATATGAAGTCAACTACTGTTTCCACTATTTCCCCATCTATTTGCCATGAAGTGATGGGACTGGATGCCATGATCTTCGTTTTCTGAATGTTGAGCTTTAAGCCAACCTTTTCACTCTCCTCTTTCACTTTCATCAAGAGGCTTTTTAGTTCCTCTTCAATTTCTGCCATAAGGGTGGTGTCATCTGCATATCTGTGGTTATTGATATTTCTCTTGGCAATCTTAATTCCAGCTTGGGGTTCATCCAGCCCAGTGTTTCTCATGATGTATTCTGCATATAACTTACATAAGCAGGGTGACAATATACAGCCTTGACGTACTCCTTTTCCTATTTGGAACCAGTCTGTTATTCCATGTCCAGTTCTAACTGTTGCTTCCTGACCTGCATACAGATTTCTCAAGAGGCAGATCAGGTGGTCTGGTATTCCCATCTCTTTCAGAATTTTCCACAGTTTCTTGTGATCCACACAGTCAAAGGCTTTGGCATAGTCAATAAAGCAGAAATAGATGTTTTTCTGGAACTCTCTTGCTTTTTCCATGATCCATCAGATATTGGCAACTTGATCTCTGGTTCCTCTGCCTTTTCTAAAACCAGCTTAAATATCTGGAAGTTCATGGTTCATGTATAGCTGAAGCCTGGCTTGGAGAATTTTGAGCATTACTTTACTAGCATGTGAGATGAGTGCAATTGTGCAGTAGTTTGAGCATTCTTTGGCATTGCCTTTCTTTGGGTTGAAGTGAAAACTCACCTTTTTCCAGTCCTGTGTCCACTGCTGAGTTTTCCAAATTTGTTGACATATTGAGAGCAACACTTTCACAGTGTCATCTTTCAGGAATTGAAATAGCTCAACTGGAATTCCATCACCTCCACTAGCTTGGTTTGTAGTGATGCTTCCTAATGCCCACTTGACTTCACATTCCTGGATGTCAGGCTGTAGGTGAGTGATCACACCATCATGATTATATGGGTCGTGAAGATCTTTTTTGTACAGTTCTTCTGTGTTTTCTTGCCACGTCTTCTTAATATCTTCTGCTTCTTTTAGGTTCATACCATTTCTGTCCTTTACTGAGCCCATCTTTGCATGAAATGTTCCCTCGGTATCACTCATTTTCTTGAAGAGATCTCTAGTATTTTCCATTCTACTGTTTTCCTCTATTTCTTTACATTGATTGCTGAAGAAGGCTTTCTTATCTCTTCTTGCTATTCTTTGGAACTCTGCATTCAAATTGGTATATCTTTCCTTTTCTCCTTTGCTTTTCACTTCTCTTTTCACTGCTGTTTTTCACTCAGACAGCCATTTTGCTTTTTGCATTTCTTTTTCTTGCAGATGGTCTTGATCCATGTCTCCTGTACAATGTCATGAACTTTCATCCATAGTTCATCAGGCACTCTGTCTATCACATCTAGTCCATTAAATCTATTTCTCACTTCCACTGTATAATTGTAAGGGATTTGATTTAGGTCATACCTGAAGGGTCTAGTGGTTTTCCCCACTTTCTTCAATTTAAGTCTGAATTTGGTAATAAGGAGTTCATGATCTGAGCCACAGTAAGCTCCCAGTCTTGTTTTTGCTGACTGTATAGAGCTTCTCCATCTTTGGCTACAAAGAATATAATCAATCTGATTTCAGTGTTGACCATCTGGTGATGTCCATGTGTACAGTATTCTCTTGTGTTGTTGGAGGAGGGTGTTTGCTATACCAGTGAATTCTCTTGACAAAACTCTATTAGACTTTGCCCTGCTTCATTCTGTTCTTCAAGGCCAAATTTGCCTGTCACTCCAGGTGTTTCTTGATTCCTACTTTTGCATTCCCCGCCACTATAATGAAAAGGACATTTCTTTTGGCTGTTAGTTCTAAAAGGTCTTGTAGGTCTTCATAGAACCATTCAACTTCAGCTTCTTCAGCATTACTGGTCAGGGCATGGACTTGGATTACGATGATATTGAATGGTTTGCCTTGGAAACAAGCAGAGTTTATTCTGTTGTTTTTGAGATTGCATCCAAGTACTGCATTTCGGACTCTTGTTGACCATGATGGCTACTCCATTTCTTCTAAGGGATTCTTGCCCACAGTAGTAGATATAATGGTCTACCATCAGTGTAGATATTGACTGTGTGGATCACAACAAACTGTGGTAAATTCTTAAAGAGATGGGAATACTATTTCACCTTGCCTGCCTCCTGAGAAATCTGTATGCTGGTCAAGAAGCAACAGTTGGAACTGGATATCGAACAACAAACTGTTTCCAAATTGAGAGAGGAGTAAGTCAAGGCTGTATGTTTTCACCTTTCTTATTTAACTTATATGCAGAATATATCATGCAAAATGCTGGGCTGGATGAAACACAGGCTGGAATTGAGATTGCCAGGAGAAATATCAATAACCTCAGATATGCAGATGACACCACCCTTATGGCAGAAAGCAAAGAAGAACTAAAGAGCCTCTTGATGAAAGTGAAAGAGGAGAGTGAAAAGCTGGCTTAAACCTCAACATTCAGAAAACTAAGATCATGGCTTCTGGTCCCATTACTTCATGACATATAAATTTAAAAACAATGGAAACAGTGAGAGAGTTTATTTTGGGGGGTGCTCCAAAATCATTGCAGATGGTGGCTGCAGCCATGAAATTAAAAAACACTTGTTCCTTGGAAGAAAAGTTGTGACAAATCTAGACACCACTTTGCCGACAAAGGTCTGTATATTCAAAGCTATGGTTTTTCCAGTAGTCATGTATGGATGTGAAAATTGGGCCATAAAGAAAGCTGAGCACTTAAGAATTGATGTTTTTGAACTGTGGTGTTGGAGAAGACTCTTGAGAGTCCTTTGGACTGCAAGGAGATCAAATCAGTCAATCCTAAAGGAAACCAGTCCTGAATATTCATTGGAAGGACTGATGCTGAAGCTGAAGCTCCAATACTTTGGCCGACATATGCAAAGTGACTCACTTGAAAAGACCCTGATTCTGGGACAGTTTGAAGGCAGGAGGAAAAGGGGATGATAGACGATGCGATGGTTGGATGTCATCACCGACTTGATGGACATGAGTTTGAGCAAGCTCTGGGAGTTGGTGATGGATGGGGAAGCCTGGTGTACTGCAGTCCATAGGGTTGCAGAGTCAGACAGGACTAACTGACTGAACTGAACTGAACTGATGGTCGATGAACACATCAGTAAAGTGAAAGTATCTAATTCTCCAGTTGCTGCCACAATTAAGATTTTAAGACCTTGACTTTTGCTTCTTAATGAAAATTGATGTTTGGCTTGCTTTACTTAAATTACTGGTCTTAATTCTAAGCTCTCAAGTCTAGGGTAAAACTACAGACTCCTTCTTTCTGCAGAGGAACCAACATATGTGGAGCATGTGGGATTTGTGAATAATGCACTTTGTTGGGCCAACAGCCTCAATGCCATCCTAATTGTTCCAAGTAGTGGTTTGTTTCTTAATGAAGATTCCACAATGCAATTGTTGTAGAAAATAATCATTATTTTAGGACAGATGGCAAAGTGGCAAGATGGGGAAATGGTCCATATAATTCTGACTCTCAATCTTGAGTTTGATGAAAGATAAGAATTTGAATACTCCGGGAGGTGTATTTATACAGCTCTGAATCACCCACTTATTGCTCAGCAATTCATTCTCTTTTCTTTAAATAATGCAAACTTTGCCTACAGGGCTGAAAAAGTAAATGACAATGTTTATCCTTTAACTAATTAAACACTTTGAGTAATGCCAAAGCATGGTTATGTTTTTTCCCTCTGTGTATGTATGTTCTAAATTCTGAAATGCAAGAGGGAGAAATAAAACTGGAAGTCCAGATAAGTATATTTTTAAAATTAACACATAAATGACTCAACCATCTGTATTTTTTAAATTGAATATGAATAGCTGTATTTTTTATTTTCACTTTTGTTCCTGTAGCTATAGATCTATATGCAATTATCATATATGTATGTATTTCAAACACATTCCTTTCTGGGACTATGAGCATATGGACATGAAACTTAATGTGATAATGAAAATCTTTGGCACACTGCATCAATAAAACTAACTTTTTAAATAAAACTAATTTTTAATTTACCTATTATTCTATTACTTATTATTATCAATCATTTGTCTTTTGGTTCAATCCTCTACTAAAATATACAATACTACTGAAATTCTTCTTCATGTAACATTGAAACCTCACCTCACCAAGCTTTTGGGAAATTAATAATTGATCATATCAGGAATTTTTAAGGCAAGCTCAGTAAAGGATTGAGGAAATTTCATGTAAAACTATGTGAAAGCAAATGTACTTTTCTTCTAAGTAATTTAATTCTGTGTGTGAATAAAACAGTTAAATATTTTATATGGCTATAAAGACTTTGGACTGCCCAGTCTCTACATGGCTCTACATCCTCAATTTATACAAGCTCTTCTCCCTCACTCACATTTATTGTTCCTTAAAATTATTGTCTTCCTAGCCTGCAAATATAAACTGCCCTTTTTTTCCAGTGGTCATGTATGGATGTGAGAGCTGGACTGTGAAGAAAGCTGAGCCCCGAAGAATTGATGCTTTTGAACTGTGGTGTTGGAGAAGACTCTTGAGAGTCCCTTGGACTGCAAGGAGATCCAACCAGTCCATTCTGAAGGAGATCAGCCCTGGGATTTCTTTGGAAGGAATGATGCTGAAGCTGAAACTCCAGTACTTTGGCCACCTCATGCGAAGAGTTGACTCATTGGAAAAGACTCTGATGCTGGGAGGGATTGGGGGCAGGAGGAGAAGGGGATGACAGAGGATGAGATGGCTGGATGGCATGACTGACTCGATGGACGTGAGTTTGAGTGAACTCCGGGAGTTGGTGATGGATAGGGAGGCCTGGTGTGCTGCGATTCATGGGGTCGCAAAGAGTCGGACACGACTGAGCGACTGAACTGAACTGAACTTACTTAGAATCCACTCCTGTGCCCCAAATTTATAATTATTTACACATAGTTCACAACTCAAAATCAACTGTCACTCTCTAGGGACTTTTTTCCATAACCCTAAAAATGTGTTTTGTTTCCCCTGTTTGATATTCCCATGACATTATGTGAATTCCCTGCAAAGCATTTATTATAGTTAAAATTAGACACATAGGTGTTTGGTTATTTGATTAATAGCTGTCCCCTCTTTTGAATACAGAGTTCTACAAGGACAGAAATCCAGTTTTTTCTTGCCCACAATATTGTCCTCAATACCTTTCAAGGAGGCAATAACTATTCTTAGAATAAATGAGTGAATAGGTGAATCAGTGTTGATAGATGTTATGAAGAGAATAAATATTTAAGCTAACACAATAAGAAAAATAATATTTTTATAGAGTTAAATCCCAACTCTCATCATTTTCTTTTCTTTTCTACTCAAGATGTCAAGTTGCATTTTACAAACCTGCATAAAATAAAAAAAAAAAAAAAAAAAATGAAAAAGAAAAAGAAAAATTGGGGAAAATGCTATATATATATGTAAACAGGAAATTAATCTCCATTAGTTGTGGGCTATTTACTACAAATGTGCTTTTACTGAACTAGGGGAGTTCATTACATAGAGTTTTTTCCCTATGCTTTCTATAATTAACCAGAAAATATCTGCAAGTCAAAGTAGGTGACTCTTGCAAACCCAGCTGTAATCTGGACCATCCTGATGGCAGCGAATTATTCTCTTGCTAAAGCGTTTTATCACCACTGCTGAAAATATGTTTCTGACTAGGATGAAATATCTCCTTTTGCTCCAATTTCCCCAAAAATGTTCAAATTATACTGGGTACATATTTCCAATTACAATTAAATTCTAGTGTTATAATTTGCCTGCTAGACTAATGGTTCTTACTAACTACAATAAAATTAATGAGCTGGAAATGCTGCTGCAGCTTCGCTTGTAAAGGGCATGCTGAGGGGGTATGAACACAGGTGCTCATAGTGAACAGCAGCCTGGCCCATCTCTAGGTGGGAAGTATTTGTGAACACATGAGTTAGCTGCTCAGCATGAACATTTCCTGAAGAGTATTGGTCTCATGCTGTAATAGTTTCCTACTGTGGGCTTCCAACTATTAATAACCTAGAAAGCTTGTGCAAAATGATGATTCTCAGCTCTGATTTGGTTGCTTCAACAAACATCTCAGATAATTCTGATACTCGTCAGTATTCTATGGACTACATCTTCCAGGCACACTGTCCTATGGGATTATGTTCCAACTCCTCAGCATACACAAAATGGAACCTGTGCTTGACTCCTATTGGACTCTCTAGTCTGTCACTCACCCTGCTTCCTTTCCAATCTACTTTCTAGTCCTGGAGAGTTCTAACTTTAACACTGAAGCTGTTTGACTTTCTTCACAATTTTCTTCTTCTTTGACTGACCTCAACCACCTTTGCCATATTGAGGTCCAATTTTCAAGGCTTTTATAGATGTCAACTCTTTTCTAAAACATCAGAGCACCACCCTTCTCTGTGTAAACCTAATCTACACCACAGAGTAAAGAGAGAAAATAGACAACATGCGGTGGACCTTCTCCATCCCATATCTATGGCAATCATCACCAATTGATCACATTTTTGACTCAGTTCCAAACCCTTCTAAACCGTGCTCTCAAAGCTATCACTTACCTGTGAGGTTTGGAGGATAAAAAGAAACACGTTGGCCATTCTGGCTATCAGTTTTGAAAATTATTATTATTATATCTGTACTATTCCATAATATTAATTTTTTATATACATGTTTCCTACTAGACAGAAACATGGATCATGCTTTATCTTTATGTAACATCAACTCCTGTCCTAGTACCTGGCATGAAGTAGGCCCACAATAAATATTTGAATAATGAGTTCATAATTGAATGGTACTGTTTTCTTGAGGAAGATAAAGATTTTCTGTGTTCACTCTCTTCTAGCTCTGCTCTTTTATCCTTAAGATTATAGCTTCACTCAGTAAAGTCTTTTCTGTTTTTTATTTTGGTCTATTTGCATGGCTTGTGACATTTTAGTTCCCGGACTGTGGACTGAAATCTAGCCCATGGCAGTGAGAGCTCAGACCCCTAACCACTGAACAGCTAAGGAATTCCCAGTAAGGTATTTATAGCATTGAATTGAGAGTAAAAGCTAGATATAGCTTAGTCTGTCTGAGAAATGTTTTAATTATATCATCTGTATGTCATGAAGATCCCTAAACCAAGGTTTATAACAATGAATCTTTTCTTACTGATATTTTCAGGAAAGAATTGAATATTGCTCTACATCTGATCATAAAGAGTTAATAGGCAATGAAAAATCCAAGGCTAAATTCTCCTCTGTCTTAATTCTTGGGCAAATGTCATTTCATCCTCATCATAGCAATACCATTTATTGGATATCCTCTAAGCTTCTGACTTTAATATACAAGAATTTCAGTCTGCTGACCTGCCCTTAAACAGATTTAAGAAAGCTTATTCTTAATAGAGTGAGATGATTGCACTAGAATGGCATTGACATAATCAGAAAGAAGGAACCAGGATGAACAAATCTACAGTGCAGACTAGAAACAACTAATAAAAATCTACAAAATAGAAACATTATGTTTTTAAAGTCCTTGTTATTAACAAGAATGCTATCATTCATAACATTACTGTGGCTTTATATAAACAAGTATCACCCAAATACTTAAAATAAATGTTCAGTTTTGTGAATTGACTCTCCAAATAATTTATTAATACAGGTGAGAAAAAATAACCTATAGGCCTAATTAGTCTAACTTCCAGAGCTCTTTAAACTATGTCTAGGCATCAAGTAAACGTTTGGTGAGAGAATTCAGTTCAGTTCAGTCACTCAGTCATGTCTGACTCTTTGCGACCCCATGAATCACAGCACACCAGACCTCCCTGTCCATCACCAACTCCCGGAGTTCACTCAGACTCACGTCTATCGAGTCAGTCATGCCATCCAGCCATCTCATCCTCTGTTGTCCCCTTCTCCTCCTGCCCTAATCCCTCCCAGCATCAGAGTCTTTTCCAATGAGTCAACTCTTCACATGGGGTGGCCAAAGTGCTGGAGTTTCAGCTTCAGCATCATTTCCTCCAAAGAAATCCCAGGACTGATCTCCTTTAGAATGGACTGGTTGGATCTCCTGAAGTCCAAGGAACTCTCAAGAGCCTTCTCCAACACCACAGCTGTCAGTATATTAGCAGTGTATTATCTGGTTATTCATTTATGGGAGGTTAGTTTCAAAAATGAAGAAGGCAGTGGCACCCCACTCCAGTACTCTTGCCTGGAAAATCCCACGGATGGAGGAGCCTGGTAGGCTGCAGTCCATGGGGTCGTGAACACAACTGAGCGACTTCACTTTCACTTTTCACTTTCATGCATTGGAGAAGGAAATAGCAACCCACTCCAGTGTTCTTGCCTGGAGAATCCCAGGGACGGGGGAGCCTGGTGGGCTGCCGTCTATGGGGTCGCACAGAGTTGGACACGACTGAAGTGACTTAGCAGCGGCGGCAGCAGCAGCAGCAGCAATTTCAAAGAATTGGAGAAGGCAATGGCACCCACTCCAGTACTCTTGCCTGGAAAATCCCATGGATGGAGGAGCCTGGTGGGCTGCAGTCCATGGGGTCGCTAAGAGTTAGACAAGACTCAGTGACTTCACTTTCACTTTTCACTTTCATGCATTGGAGAAGGAAATGGCAACCCACTCCAGTGTTCTTGCCTTGAGAATCCCAGAAACAGGGGAGCCTGGTGGGCTGTCGTCTATGGAGTAGCACAGAGTCGGACACGACTGAAGCGACTTAGCAGCAGCAGTTTCAAAGAATAGCACTGTAGTTTTTCCTAAAGCACCAGGAGATTCATTCTTTGGGGGAAAAAAATCTCTTTATATATGTTCTTGATTATCACCTTTTAGTTTCCTAAAACTCTGTTCATCTTTTTTTTTTTTTTTTAAACATCATCCCCATTTATTCTGTTGGTTTAACAAATGCTCTGAATGGAGCATTCAAGTTTAACCTCTTTGTCTAGTAGGAAATGCAACAGTGAGAGACTGGCATATTTCAAAATGCTCTTACTTAAAAAATTTAAAAATCTCAGAATTATAATTGCCAAGATTTATGTGGGTCCTCAGAGAGGTAGCATGATATACGAATAAAACTGAGGGGCTTGGGAGGAATGCAAGATGAAGTAAGTACAAGGTTGTTTATTATAGCAATGGCTTAAACAGCAATGACTGAAAACAACTAAATGCTTAATAAGAGTGGGCTGGTTAACAGATTATGATACATCAGTATATAAGTCTGCTAAGTCGCTTCAGTCCTGTCTGACTCTGTGCAACCGCATAGACAGCAGCCCACGAGGCTCCCCCGTCCCTGGGATTCTCCAGGCAAGAACACTGGAGTGGGTTGCCATTTCCTTCTCCAATGCATGAAAGTGAAAAGTGAAAGTGAAGTCACTGAGTCTTGTCTGACTCTTAGCGACCCCATGGACTGCAGCCCACCAGGCTCCTCCATCCATGGGACTTTCCAGGCAAGAGTGCTGGAGTGGGGTGCCATTTCCGTCTCCGATGTAAAGGTCTAGGTACCCATAATAAAAAAACATAATTTTTTTCTAACCTGATATTGAACATTAGTAACTCTTTTTTAAAAGCAGGTTGTAGGGGAATGTATATTTCACGACAGTTTGTGTTTTAAAAGGAGCAATTTTATATGCACATTTATACCTTTTTGCTTATTAATGCTTACAGATTTTTGCCGGGGTCCAGCCCTGGCTGATCCAGGGTATTCGAAGCGGGGACGGCATCAGCGAGGATCAGGATACAATAGCTTCAATTAGATATTAATTAAAGATGTAAAGAGTAATAGAATGAGGATAGCTCAGTAGGAAAATTCAGTGAAGAAAAGAGGCTGAGTAGCTTGGTTTACGCGGGAGACCAATAAAACTTCAAGACAAGAAGCTTGCACCACTTATGTAGGCCGTAGGTGTCCTTCCATTCTCCCAAAGGAAAGGAGACACTGAGGCCTCCCCGGTTGGATCTTAGAAGCCCAGGCATAATTAATAAGCATGGTGGGTTCCGCGCTCCAGATGGAGACTCAGCCACAGTGAGAGAGAGAGCGACATGGGGAGACCAGTATTTCGAGAAACTGATCCCAATTCTTTATTTTCCATGGTCTTTTTTTATACATTGAGATGTTATGCAAAAGTCACACGGGGTCAGCAGTCCTGACTTTTATCAAAAGTCAGGTGCTTCGTACAAATGTATACAGAGGTCTTAGGGGTGTTACATCATCTTCTGGCCAGGGGGGCCTGCTGACAATTTATGACCCTCTCCTTGTGACAGCAGTCAGTCAACCAGGACACTTATTTCTTCAGGGGTGATTATTCTTAAAACAGACGCCACCCAAATAAAGTTACATTCCTATAGGGTGAGGGTATAGTAGGTTTTAGTTAAGGAAAGAATTTATTTAGCCTAAGGTCTAATGTGATTAATATCAAAGGTTAATACTTATTTCTTCTATATATTCATTAATGTGTGTAAGGGCAGGGGATGTGGAGTCTTAGCAACAAACATTGGCTCAAAAAATGAAAAACCCTTCACCAATACAATTTCTAATCAGCCCATTATACTTATACTAATAGTTTTCTAACTTTTCTAAGGAACCTGTTTTTAGAAGATTTAAAGCATCTCATGCCTCTCACAGTTGGGAGGCTGTGAGCAATCACATGTGGCCGGACAAGCCTGTCAGGCAGGCTAGAGAACCTTCAGAGGAGTTTGTAGGTTAAAACACTCTTGTCACGCCCAGGAGTTTTTATTAACTGGAGCTCTCGGTTAACTCCTTCTCCGAAAGAGGTGGTGGGGGACAGCCCCCCGTAAAGTCAGAGGTGTAGGTGAGAGCACAAAGTAGTAAAGTAGGCAGGCTCTGGTTATGGGCGTAGATGCTCGAGGATTTCCAGAGGGACTCCTGAGGCTCGATCCCGCTTTTGCGTATGTTGAGCCTCCTTCCTCATGACCTTTGCCACGGGCGGAGTACCACACTCTGGCCCCCAACAGATTTTCTTTTAGGAGACATCTGAATCTGCTAAAATTGATTACTAATATTTAGAAACTGAACAGTGGAATTATAAAACTTCTTAAAAAATCAGCAAATACAGTTTTAAAAATCATTAGTTTCATTATAAAGGATATGGACACCAGACTATCCCCTGGGTTTGGAGGCTGGATCCACTACTTGTAGGATAAGTGAACTTGAGTAGTTTCACTTTGTGGATCAGAGTCTGGATAATGGGACTAAACTAATGCTTACTCCACATTTTTTGGGAAGGGGAGGGGCTTCCCGGGTGGTACTAGTGGTAAAGAACCCACCTGCCAATGCAGGTAGATATAAGAGACATGGGTTCATTCCTGGATAGGAAAAATCCTCTAGAGTAGAAAATGACAACCTGCTCCAGTATTCTTGCCTGAAGAATCCCATAGACAGAAGAGGCTGGTAGGGTAGCACAGAGTCAGACATGATTGAAGTAACAGCATGAGATAGTACTTCGAAAGCATTTCTGAGCATAACACCACTCAGTAAGTGATGCCACTATTATTAAAATATAATACCTCACTGGGCTTGTTTGCCTTGTTTAATAGCCCTTTCTCTTTCAAAAGTGGCTCAGAGTTCTGGCTGGAGAATTTAAAGAATTTTTCACTTCCCCTCAGCTAGGAATTAGAAGGAAAATAAAGGAAAAACTGTGTAAGATCTGATTTTCATAAATCCTTTATCACATAACTCCTAAGAGTCCTGCTTCTCTGATTAATTTCTGACAGATATACAAGATAGCTGTCTTTCTTTAAAAACTTTTTAATTTATCTTTTAAATCTCTGAAATGAAATACTTAAAATGGTATGAGGAAGCATTTTAAATCATTACCATTGATTTTATTTTTACTACATTACATTTTCTGGGACCAATTATGTTTATGAAAATGTACACACAAAATAAAAGGTATGTAGTCAAAAGTATTTATTGACATTTCTGTAGAAGTCTATACTGTATAGTATGGAACGAAGCATAAAATCAATGAAAGAAATGGTCCCTTACTGAAAGTCATTTGACTAAATTTGAAGACTGTATTATTTAGGTACCAGCAGTAGATTTTCAGTGGCTTGAAACACAGAGGCTTGTTTTTGCTTTCATTCTATGTCTGGCTTAGGCCACTAGGGAGATTTGCCTATATCATTCCTAGGGAACTCAGGTCAATGGAGACGTCATAATTTGACATATGCATTCTTCTAGTGGAAGACACAGTTGGAAGGTTGAACTCTTTTATGCTTTTTCTCAGAAGTGACACATCACTTATTCTTCAGACAGTTAGCCTGAAATATTCACATGCTCTTACCTAACTACAAAGAGGCTGGAAAATGTGAGGGAAAAAATTGAATGTTTCATGAAGACCACTCACTCTGCCACAAAGAAGGAATAAACTTTAAGACCTGGAAGACACTTTAACAAAACACATTATGGCAACTGTAAATAAATAAAAAATAAAATAAATTCTGGGAAGATTCAGAGGAAAGGAGTGATTTAAAATAGTCAATCAATTATTATGGCTACAAGTCTACTTGGAAAATAGGAACATTGAGGCAAGTGGCAAACATTCAGCTGAGCAAATATGAGCTGTCATAGATGGGTCAGACTTACTGTTAGAAAAAAACTGAGATTGATCATTAAGTGTTGACAATTAAGTTGAAATCTCATGAAAGAGGAAAGTGTTTAGGGGTGAAAATAGTAAAAGAGAAAGCTTGAAAATTATCTCAAGGGATGATAAGTCGCTAAGTCATGTCCGACTCTCTTGTGACCCCATGGACTATAGCCCACCAGACTCCTCTGTCCATGGGATTTCCCAGGCAAAAATACTAGAGTGGGTTGCCATTTCCTTCTCCAGGAGATCTTACCAACCCAGGGATTGGACCCACATCTCCTACATTGTTAGGCAGGTTCTTTACCACTGAGCCACCTGGGAAGCCCCTTAATAAAGAAACACAAATAGATAAAAGAAGATAAAGATAAAGAAAGGTAAAGAAGATAAGATTACTATTATGAAGCTGTGCATGATGAGTAGATTTACAGACATAAAATTAAAGACTTTAATGCTTGGCTATAATCTAGAACAAGTTTTATTCTTAAGATGAGAGAACTGAGATCCAAAAAGGTTGGAACTTACCCAACGCCTTACAAGTATTTTCCTGCCAAGATATAGAATATAATATATAGAATATAGGTCTTCTTTGTTTGACCTCCATAATACACTGTCTAACCGTTGGCCTTTAATGCAAATGAGATATCAACACAAATAAGCATTTAGTGTTAACTTTAACCTAGCGGAAATTAACCAGCATCAATCTAGTACTCACAGTGAAGTAATAACAAAATGGATCTAATAGTGCAGCCAGTAGAAATGGAACTTGTTAAAAGAGAAAGAGGCAGCAGATGAAGACTATTTGCACAATTTAGAGAGTATTAATGATGAAATTAAGAGGTATTGGTACTTAGGACATGTGAGGTGAATTGTGGCTTAAGCTTTTTTTTAAATTACAATGTGTACTTCATATTTTTAGAACTGTGCAATTTTATTTCTTCCAGACTTTCTTCTGGCATAGCCTGTCACTACATTCAATTTTTAAAAGGTCAAATCTATTAAAAAGCAAAAGTGCTTGAGCTATTTTCTTGTTCTCCTTTTATACATTCTGCCTTAATTTTGAATGGTTAATTGGAAACCAGCTTCAACTTCAAAAGCCCAGTTGTAGTTGGAGACAGTTACCCTTGTAACTGGTTCTAGCTGACTGTCAGACCTTCTCTATTAGGACCTGTCCTTATTGATTTGGGAAAACTTGAGAGCTGATTTAACCAACTGTGCCCAGTGTAAGGGAGAATAGCCTGGTTTTTAGCTTTGGTGTCAGCAGAGCAAGTAGGAAGCGATCCTTTAACAACTGGTTGTTGATAGTGTTAGAAATTCCTTTGATCTCATGTGCCTGGTTCTTCTTGTAATTAGAAAGGCTCACTTCTTCTTTGTCAGTTCCCAAATAACTTTGAAATCCATTTTGCTAGCAGGTAAAAGGCTGCTGCTGCTACTGCTAAGTCGCTTCAGTTGTGTCTGACTGTGCAACCCCATAGACGGCAGCCCATCAGGCTCCCCCGTCCCTGGGATTCTCCAGGCAAGAACACTGGAGTGGGTTGCCATTTCCTTCTCCAATGCATGAAAGTGAAAAGTGAAAGTGAAGTCGGTCAGTCGTGTCCGACTCTTAGTGACCCCATGGACAGCAGCCTACCAGGCTCCTCCATCCATGGGATTTTCCAGCCAAGAGTACTGGAGTGGGGTGCCATTGCCTTCTCCAAGGTAAAAGGCTAGGTGAGTGTATACCCAATCTTTGTCTTTCTGTATGTTTAATACACCTCTCTCTAGGTAAAACCAGAGCCCTGGTTCTCCATAAGGGATATCCTGGCCCCTCTATTTACCAGCTTCTGTCCTTAGGTGGGATATCCAGGCTTTACTTCCTTTAGTCTTAAAATTGAGCTAATGATACAAGCTGCCATGCTTAGTTATGTTGAACATTAAATGAGACAGCATTTGTGAAATCACTAATATACTGTCTTATAAATACTAAGTACTTTGGTGAAAGCTAATAAATGATGGAGTTTGGATTTGAACTGGATTTTATATCTTTCCTCTACAGTAAATATAATGCTGGGCCCATAAATGTATTTGGTTATCATCACTATAGCTTTTGTTCTCAAGAAAATTTGTTAGTTCTTGTGGAATTTCCAGCTTTAGAGCAGCACAGTTAAAGGGAAAGGACCTTCACACAAGTGACGAATACTATTCAGTAGCCCATAATATGTGCCAAATGAGCAATAAGTGTTGGGTATATTAAAATTTGGGTAGAGGGAGAAGTTTCTTAAAGCTGATATAAACAGCCAAACTTTAAGAAGAAGGGATTTGCCTAAACTGTGGGGGATTAATCAAATGTGAATAAGAATAATAAGAAAGTGTATTCCAAGGAGAAATTAAATGAACAAAGACATAGAAGCTGGCATGAATGGGGGGTAATTAGCATATCTGGCTGCTGGAGTGATTTATGTAGGTAAATAATAGGAAATATGTTGAAATAGAGTGACAGTAATGAATGGGAGAGCACTTCAAATACCAAACTAGAGTTGGTGAATAATGGTGAATTGACAAAAGGGCTTAGTACTTTTGACAAAATATTTTATATTACATTCATATTTGCTTTTAAAATGCTGTCTGAAATTGTGCCACATTTTTGGCTCGTATTGGCCCAAATTTCAAGTGTTAGATAAGAATCGCCATTTTTCTCGGTTTAGTAAAATTTGTTTTTCGTATTTTTTACAGTGAAAGAAACAAAATGCAGATATGAATCTCCTTAGGAATATTAAAACTTATAAACAAAAAAAAATTCCTGACAAAATTTTTCAGTAGGAAGAAACAGAATGAATAATTATAGAATAATTCAAAAATAATCTATGTCAAAATTATTTTTACTGTCATGAACATAAGACCACATCAAATCTAAAGCCTGGAAACCCTCTATTATTTTATGGCCACAAGGGATGCTATATTATTATTTAAAGATATTTACTTATTTGACTACTCTGGGTCTTAGTGGTGGCATTCGGGATCTAGTTCGCTAACCAGGAATGGAACCTGGGTCCCCTGCATTGGTAACTCAGAGTCTTAGTTACTGGCCACTGAGGAAGTCTCAAGAATGCTATATCATTGATGTAGAAATTGACATTGTGTAGGCTATGGGATGGAACTATGGGCTGTATAGTTTTCTTCTCCTAGTCTTCTATAGACTCTGTCTTTGTTAACCTGGTAGGTGATTCATAAAGCTAATTACAGATATTACTTGATAAAGAGAACCCAGATACTATTTCTAAACCTACACAGTCACACCCTCTGCCATGTTCTATCATTCAAGTGTTCTCTATTTTAACAAATAGGACAGTCATCTATGAATTTTAAAGTCTGGTGTTTGTAGGAACATAATCCAGCTCTGTAGTTAATGCTTACCAACTTTTCTTTTTATAAATCTCTACTTTTTAGAGGTTTACCAGTTAGCTTTAAAAATTCTGTTATGGTTTAGAACCAGGTGTACATGAACTCTGTCAAAACAAGATGGTTTGACATCTTTTCTTTTTCTCTTTAAAACAAGCTATTTTGACTACTTCTTAGTTTCAGAATAGCTGGGCTAAAATGAGATTGAAATTTTTATACTTACTCTCTCACAGCTATAAAAATGGCTTCATTAAATGAGTAAAACCATTTTAGGTCATTACACTCTTATGTGAAGGGAAATATACTTAGCATAACAAGAATTTGACATTTTAAATATAGTCAAATTCTAAAAAGTATTAAGTTGCTGGTTGACTGCCAATTATACATGTAATAGAAGTATTTAAACAAAAGTTAGTATTTCTTTTGAGATTTAGAGAATATATTTTTGACAGTCTCAGACTTTATTCTTTTTCAAAATTTGCTACAGCCACCCATGCTTGAATACTTTTTAATTCATTTCTAATTTTTTTACTCACAGAGTCTTAAATTTATTAAAAGTATAAGGAGGATATTGTTTGAGTTTCAGATACAGGGTAAACTTTTTTGTTATTAAAGGAAAAATGACAGTATTTAAAAAAATGACAAAATATTTTATCAATAAATTGCAGATATTTAGTCATTTAAATTTTAGTAGTAAGAAATGTTACTTATATTTTATAAAGCTTAATAGCTTTTAAATCACTTTCTAACAAGATTATGTAATTTTATACTCATAGTGATAAGGAAAGGAGAAGAAATGTTATCTCCATTTTACAGCAAGTAGAAATAAAAGCTTCAGAATTTGTAGTTCTTTTGATTCAATCTCTCTTACCTCTCCCTGTAGTCTTAATTGTGAGATCAGGGTGCATATCTAGGGACATATAATCATTGCTCGGTCTGGCATCATACTTAGTTCTTCCTGTTTCACTCGTAGACCCAAAATGAGCTGGAGAGTGAGGCTGTGACCTTACTTCTCTGCACAACTGTAACACTGTCATCTCGCCAACTCCAGCCAAGAGAACTGTGTGGCCTGAGCAGGAGGTAGAAGCTGCCATATGCTGTTTTGTCAGTTTCTTCTGTCCTCTATTTTGTTTATACATACTTTCTGGGTTAACATCCAATTTCAAAACCCCTTCATTTTCACTCTTTTTTATTTCATTTCTGCCCATTTTTAAATTACCTGATAACACTGTGAATACAGACATATTCACCAGTTTGAGGTTGTGGGTTTTGTTTTTGAGTGTGTGGTTAGTAATACTGCCGCAGTGGTTGTTATAGTAACCAGTTCTCCTCAGCAGAGGAAGGAATATGGGCATTTGACAATGCTTAAAATTTAATAGAAGGAGATGACGTTCCTAGATTTCATAGTTCATTATGAGATGATTCCAGGACAACTGCTGTCTTTTGAAGTCTCTCTTTTTTAAAAAATTGTATTGGGGTATAGTTAATTTAAAATGTTGTGGTAGTTTCAGTTGTATAGCAAAATGATTCTGAGATATATATATATATATATATATATATATATATCAGATATATATACTTATTCTTTTCTCATATAGGTTGTCAGAATACAGTAAGTCCTTGTTTGTTGTCTATCCTATGTAGTAATGTATATATGTTAATATCAAGTTCCGATTTATCCCTTCCCCCTACATTTCCCCTTTGGTAACCATAACTTTGTTTTCAAGGGATTATTTATTTTAGGAGAAATATAGAGTTCTTGCTGTGTTTCTGGATCATCTTAGTGGATGTATTAACAACAATAATGCTGTGTGTTGTCTGGCCTGGCCTCTGACATGGAGGGGATATGATTTACCACTGACTTTTCACTCCTGCCCAGCATATAACAGCTACTCATGAAGAACCGGAAGAATGGAGGAATAATATGGGAGTTATTCCAGAGGGAAAAGATCTCAGACCTGTGCAAGCATTTGAATAGGGCTGCCCTGTGCCTCCCTGTGAGGGTTCCACACACCTGTGGGTACCTCCTGGGAGCCCTGCCTTGGATCCTGGTCCTCACTGGCTGGAACCCTGGCTTTGTGCTCAAGACTGCTCTGTCCTGTGCCTATGTGTGTTTCAGGCTGTCTGGCCTCTCCATGCATATGTGTCTTAAGTTTACACATTAATGTGAATCACGTAGACAGCCAGGGAAGCCCAAGATTGTGGAAAAAGCAAAAGGAGATGCTGAGGATAGAGACATAGGAGGGCAGCCCCTGGCTTCCTCTGCCACAGTGTTGAGCCACAAAGGGACAAGTGCTTTTGTGTTAAAAGGAGAGCCACTGGATCTCAGAGATCTGTGTCATGTCATTGGCTTGGAGAGTCCTTAGAGAGGAAGCAGGAACATATAAACACTTCTGTGCTCTTATGTGGGTGTTATGACTAACACTCACGGGGAACTCAACTCACAAAAGCACAGACTGCCATGCAAACTCCACACTCTCTCCTAGCTTATCCTATTTAACTCCTTTATGGCTACCCTCTAAGACAGGCATCACACTCAGAGGTGAGGGAACTGAGGTTCTAACAAGCTCTGAAGCACAGAGTATAGGGGGGTGGCTGACAGCTCCAGTTATGAACCAGAGTGTCTGAGAACTAACCTCATCTCTGACACTTCCCAGCTGGGTAACTGTGGACATGTGACTTAATGCTTCAGTTCCTAGACATTCTCATCTGTGAAATAAAGTCTCTATTTTTAATAAAGGATAAAGTAGATGCAAGTGATATCTTCCCACTTCTTTGAATTAACCTGGATAAATTGTCTCCATTGGATAGTTTTGCTTATGTAGTTATTCATCTAATGCATGTCCAGAGATGTAGGCAAAAGTGCCCAAGTTACCAGGAAAAATGAGCAAATCACATAAAGCTGCAAAATTAGTTTTATATGACATGGCCACTCACAGCAGGCAATTTGCAAAGGACAATGACATTCTCAGTGGGCTCTTCCTTCTTGCTTCTTGGTTTGATTTAGCTCATTTGTATTAGTTATTTTTTATTTCAGAAGATTCATCTGTTGGTTTGAAATGCTGTGCTTACTTGTTCAGTCATGTCTGACTCTTTGCAACCCTACAGACTGTAGCCTGCCAGGCTCCTTTGTCACCGGGGAATTCTCCAGGCAAAAATACTGGAGTGGGTTTTCATGCCTTCCTCCAGGGGATCTTCCCAACCCAGAGATGGAATCCAGATTTCCTACATTGCAGGAGGATTATTCACCTTCTGAGCCACCAGGAAAACCCATGAATACCAAATTGGGTAGCCTATCCCTTCTCTAGGGGATCCACCTAACCCAGGAACTGAACCGGGGTCTTCTGCATTGCAGGCAGATTCTTTACCAGCTGAGCTACAAGGGAAGCCCCATCAATATGCATACTCCTGCTTAAATCACGTCCATATATGTATATGAGGTTTAAAAACACATTTTATCATAGAGCATTGGAGTTACTTTTATTCACTTAATATACTATGGAATACTTCCCAAGTTAATACATGATAATGTATTAAAATAAAAGAGTGCATAGTCTGTTTGCCTATTAATGAGCTGTTAGGTGTCTGAAAACTTACTTCCCTGAGTAACCATGTTGTAATGGGTATTCTCATCTGCAAACTAAGCACTGTTGGAAGAGAAATTGCTGCATCATGCAATAGGAGCATGTCCCGTTTTATAAATATTGCTAAATTGCTATCCAAAGGATGTAACCATTTACAATTCTTTGAATGAGCTACAAATGTGCCAATTTATTTACATCCTCATCAATGATAGATATTATTTCTCTTTCAAAAATGTGTTGCCAGTCTGATGGACAAAAATCATATTACATGGTTGTCTTTATTTTGGAGGAAATAGGGGAGTAAAGACTTCTTTATAATTATAAATATGGATGTCAACCCTTAAACGGGTTTATCATATTGACACATATGTATACACACATATGTATATATATACAGATACACATATATACACACACACACACACATTCAGGATTTTTTTCCAATGTTACTTTTCTTGCAATTTTTTTACAATATCCTTCATAACACAAAATTTTACATTTTTGACAGTCAGATCTGTTTGATCTTTACTTGGGAGCTTCTCTGTTTTTATATGTTTTAATTCCAGTATTTTATTTTGTTGTATCATTTTAAATTTTAGATCTTTGATAGAACTTGATTAAATTTTCACATATAATATGACACATGCATATAATTTCTCTTCCCAAATAGAAAGCTAAATTTATCAACATTTATTGAATAATTCATCCTTTCCAAATGGCAAGAGAATCACTTAACCATTTACTAATTTCTACATATATAGTGATCTAGTTTTAAACTTCACTTTCATTGATTGATTTAATTCCTGTAATGGTACCATTAATAACATACACACACACACACACTTTATAGGGTAATATGGTATATCTTTACAATATTGTGTCTTCCCATGTAGAAATGTTTTCTCTACTTTTACAGAACATCTCTTATGTTCTTAAATAAAATAACGTATATTCTATTAGGTGGGCTTCCCTCGTAGATGGTAAAGCATTCACCTGCAATGCAGGAGACCTGGCTTCAATCCCCGGGTCAGGAAGATCCCTGGAGAAGGAAATGGCAACCCACTCCAGTATTCTTGCCTAGAGAATTCCATGGAGAGATGAGCCTGGTGGGCTACAGTTCACGTGGTCGCAAAGGGTCAGATACGACTGAGCAGCTAACACACACACACATATTCTATTAGGCAAGCCTAGTATATTTTGGACTACATTAACTTTAAGCAGGTTCTAGATTTTTGTTGCTACTATGAGAGGGATAGTTTTAAAAATATGTCCCAATTTTTCTTACCTGCGTGTTGAAAACTTTAGGTTTTTATTGGTTGATCCTCTATCCAAATAGCTTTTTAAATTACCATGTTAGCTCTACTTGCGTAGAAGGCAATGGCACCCCACTCCAGTACTCCTGCCTGGAAAATCCCATGGATGGAGGAGCCTGGTAGGCTGCAGTTCATGGGGTTGCTACGAGTCGGATACGACCGAGCAACTTCACTTTCACTTTTCACTTTCATGCATTGGAGAAGGAAATGGCAACCCACTCCAGTGTTCTTGCCTGGAGAATCCCAGGGACGGGGGAGCCTGGTGGGCTGCCGTCTATGGGGTCACACAGAGTCGGACACGACTGAAATGACTTAGCAGCAGCAGCAGCAGCTCTACTTGTACTTTACAAGTGAAAGTTGCTCAGTCATGTCCGACTCTTTGTGACCTCATGGACTATACAGTCCATGGAATTCTCCAGGCTAGGATACTGGAGTGGGTAGCCTTTCCCTTCTCCAGGGGATCTTCCCAACCTAGGGATCGAACCCAGGTCTCCCTCATTGCAGGAGGTTTCTTTACCAGCTGAGCCACAAGGGAAGCCCAGGAATATTGGAGTGGGTAGCCCATCCCTTCTCTGGGGGATCTTCCTGACCCAGGAATTGAACCAGTGTCTTCTGCATTGTAGGTGGATTCTTTACCAACTGAGCTATGAGGGAAGCCCTGTACTTTACAAGGTATTCTTTAATGAGAATGTTTCTCATATTTCACCACTTAAATAAGTGGTACTGTAAGTTTCTAGATGATACACTTATCAGGTTAAGTTGGTTGCTTTTAAAAACTTGTTAAAAGCAAGTTAAAAACAAGCTTAGAAAAACTTGTTTGGTATTAAGTATTGAATTATGTAAACTTTACAATATGTATCAAATACTTCTGGAAAATTTAATGCAAGATGTGAAAAATCTATACACTGAAAATTAAAAAATATTTCAGAGAAAATAAAGAACCACACACACACACATATATATACCATGTTTATAAAATGGAATACCTAATACAATGTCTATTTTTCACAAAATCTAAAGATCTAAAGCAATGTCAGTAGAAACTCTAGCAGGTTTTTCTAGAAATGACATAGTAATTTAAAAATGTATTTGTTAAGAACTAAAATAAACAAAGTTTTAAAAAAGAACCATTAGAGATTTTGCCTCACCTGAAATCAAGATCAAATTTTTAAATACAGTAAGATAGTATGACAGTGGGAAAAAATAAACAGATCGAGTACTGGGACTTAATAGAGAAACCAGAAATAGACACAGAGCCTATTTGGTGAAACAACTTTTTCCAAGAGTCAAAAGCAACTTCTTTCAATTAATTTTTTTCCTGTAATAAATGATACTGATATTTTTGTGGGAAAAAGAAAGAACTTTGGTTTTTATCTCAGACAATTTAGAAAAATCAATTTGAAAAAGACCATGGACCTAAACGTAAAGTCTCAAATACAGAAAAAATAGAATATTTTCATAATCTTGGCTAAGATTTTCCCCTTCCTTCCTTCTTCCCTCCCTCCTTCTCTCTTTCTTCTTTCTTTTATTCTCAGGTTCTTTCATTTCTTATTTTTCTTAAGCAAGGCATCACAAAATACATAACATCATATTTACAAATTTGATTCCATCAAAATTATAAAAATAACTACTAAGGTAGTCCCATTAGCAATATGAAAGTAGAGCTACAGATTCAGAAGGATTTCTAGATGGACTACATATTAAAAAATAAAAAAGCTCCAGCAACTCAATAATAAAATGTCACCCCCCCAAAAAAATAAGTCACTTAGACAAAATGGGCAAAACACATACACAGACACTTGCTCAAAATTAACATATAAACTAAAACATATGAGTGGCCAATAAGTACATGAAAAACTATAAATGATCGGATACCAGGTAATATAAATGAAATCTTCCAGGAGATACTATAACACACCCATAGGAAGTCATAAAACAAAAATGATTGACAAAATTAAAATATTAGAGAGGGAGTGGAACAACCAAAAGTCTCACCCATTGGTATGAGTGTCAAATTGTACGACCACTTTAAAAAACTGTTCAACAGTTTCTTAAAATGTTAAATACAACTTATCAATGCCACTCATAGATATTTATCATTGTTATGTATCTACAAAAAGCCTTTCACTAAAATGTTCATAGTAACATTATTATCATAGCAATGTAATAGACAAATACAAAATCCAGATTTATATCAATGGATAGACAAAAGTGGAAGCTAAGAAGTAATATAATGAACAACCAATACATTCAGTAAAAAGGAAAGAAATACTGCTACATTCAAGACCATAAATAATTTTAGAAATATTAAGCTAATTGAAAGAAAATAAATGAGTCCATTCATATGAAATTTTTAAATATGCAAAACAAACTCATGATGATAGAAACCAGTTGAGTGGTTGCTTCTGTGTGAGGTTGACTAGGAAAGAGACATTTGGTCATAAGAAAACTTTCTGGGGAGATAGAAATGTTTTATATTTTGATCTGAATATATGTAAATACCTCAGTTAAACATACATATTCCTCATCAAGAAGCATTATTAAGAAAGTAAATAGATATGCAACACCTTGGGGGAAATTATTCTCATTACCATATATCAGACAAAGTAGCTTTTATCCAGAATATATAATAAGCTCATTCAAATCAATTTCAAAAATAAAGACAACTAAACTTTTTAATGGGCAAGAGACTTGTGTGGATACTTTACAAAAAAGATGTAGGAATAACCAATTGTCATAAGAAAAATTTCTGCATATTATCAGTGATCAGGGATTGCAAATTAAAACCAAAATGAAATATTGCCATGTACCCATTTAGATTAGAATGACTAAATCTAAAAATACTGAAAACATCAAAATTTGGTGAGCATGCGTACAGCTGAACCCTTATGTTGTTGAAGGGATTAGAAAATGGTACAACCCCTTTGGAAAACTTTTTGGCACTTTCTGATAAAATTAAACATGCATCTACTTTACTATCCTGCAACTCTCCTGGATATTTACCTAAGAGATCTGAAAATCTATACCCACAAAAAGGCATGCACAAGAATATTTATAGTGTCTTCATTCATAACAATCCAAAAGTAAGAGCAGTTCATATGTTGATCAACAGGGGAATGTAAAAACAAAGAATGCACTGCTTAGACATAAAAACAGCATGCAGAAACCTCTAAATCATATGTTGAGTAAAAGACCAATACAGGAGAGAATTATAATCATAATTCTGTTTATATGATAAAGAAAAAGCAAAAAAGAAGTCAAAACAGTGGCTGCCTTTTCCGTGGTAGTGTTTGAAAGGGGGCATGGAGAAACTTGGTGTGGTGATAGAAATGTTCTATATCTTGATTGATTGGTAGTTATATGATTGATTACATCAATCAAGGGTTATCAAATGTTTATTTAAAATCTGTGCTTTTCACTATATGTAAATATTAAATATATAGAAATATTTAGTTCTGCTTATGCTACTTAATATTTTGAACAAAATTTATCTTGACCTTTTTTTTTTTTTTTTTTTACAGTGTGCCAGGGAAATGACGTGTGATTAGCAGGACAGATTATTCTTCTGTGACTATTAAAAGTACTAAAGTGAGAAATCTGCAGCTTGAAATAGAAAAGAAACAAATGTAATCAGTGTTCTCATAGCAACAAATGCTAGAACCATTGTGCTTTCCCATGAACTGTCACAGTGGTATTGAGATGCTAGGGTAATACAAGTGGCAGTAAGTGGTGACTACCCTTGTTTTGTTAGACATTTTCTTCTGTAGCTAACCATTTTCTCTGTCTTTAGCCTTGTCCAAATATAATATATCCTTTCCATGTCAGTGTATTTTAAGGTTTTCAAGATAATTTCTAAAACCTGAAAATTCTATTCAATAAATTCATTTTCATTTGCTACGGATTTGCGGGGAGGGGTATTGAGAGGAACAAGGGCTTTCCTGGTGGCTCAGATGACAAAGAGCCTGCCTGCAATTTAGGAGACCAGTGTTCAATCCCTGGGTCCTGAAGTCCTCCAGGGGAAGTGGATGGCTACCCACTTCAGTATTCTTGTCTGGAGAATTTCATGGACATTGGAGCCTGATAGGCTACAGTCCATAGGATTGCAAAGAGTTGAACATGACTGAGCGACTAACAGAGAGAAGCAAGAATTTGGAATCAATAAATGAATGTTTCAGTCTTGGCTAAACCAGTTATTACCTCTGGGGGGTCTTAGGAAAATAAATGAACACACTGGAGCTATGTTTCTTGATGAAAGTGAAAGAGGAGAGTGAAAAAGTTGGCTTAAAGCTCAACATTCAGAAAACTGAATCATGGCATCCGGTCCCATCACTTCATGGGAAATAGATGGGGAAACAGTGGAAACAGTGGCTGACTTTACTTTGGAGGGCTCCAAAATCACTGCAGATGGTGATTGCAGCCATGAAATTAAAAGATGCTTACTCCTTGGAAGGAAAGTTGTGACCAACATAGATAGCATATGAAAAAGCAGAGATATTACTTTGTCAACAAAGGTCCATCTAGTCAAGGCTATGTTTTTCCAGTAGTCATGTATGGATGTGAGAGTTGGACTGTGAAGAAAGCTGAGCACTGAATAATTGATGCTTTCGAACTGTGGTGTTGGAGAAGACTCTTGAGAGTCCCTTGGACTGCAAGGAGATCCAACCAGTCATCCTAAAGGAAATCAGTCCTGGGTGTTCATTGGAAGTACTGATGTTGAAGCTGAAACTCCAATCCTTTGGCCACCTGATGTGAAGAGCTGACTCATTTGAAAAAACCCTGATGTTGGGAAAGATTGAAGGCAGGAGGAGAAGGGGATGACAGATGATGAAATGATTAGATGGCATCACGGACTCAATGGACATGAGTTAGGTTAAACTCTGGGAGTTGGTGATGGGCAGGCCTGGTATGCTGTGGTTCATGGGGTCAGAAAGAGTCAGACACAACTGAGCGACTGAATTGACTGACTGGAGCTATAATAAGACTGAGTGGTTTTAATGGACAGTTACACAATATATATGTAAAGGGCTTTGGTTTTGGTAAAGGCACAAAAATGTCAATTACCTTTTATCCCATTTCTGTGAGTATATGATGTACAAGTCATTCTACTTTACTCATTGCTTATTTAATAATTTACTGTTAATACCAATTATCACACCTGCAGACAAAATTAGTAGTAATATCACAAAAATATAGAAAACTGAGAGAAAACATGAAATAAAGATCAAATTCTAAAAGCAGGCTGCATGCATTCATAAAGGGTTTCATAAACTAACATACATATTCATAATTGTTTGTGAATTACATAAAACATTTTTAGATAAATAAAAGCATACTTTTGAAATAAATTCTGAGACTCCAGTGTAAACAAAGTTGGAGGATCCTGTGTAGTTACTTCCAGTCACTTCCCAAATCTTGTTGAAAAGACAGAAAAAATATGACTATAAGAATAAATTCAAAACAGTACCAGAAAACTGGAAAGGTGCCACCCACAAGCCAGAATAGATAGGAATTTGCTAACTTATAAAGCAAATGCTATCAATTTGAGAAAGAAACCCAAGAGAATTAAGGATTCTGCAATCTCAAAGTGGAAGTCTCTCCAAAAGCTGAATTTCTTTGGCACAACCACAACAGTCCCATCATCAGATGTGGTGATGTGGTGGTGCAAGCAAAAGAAGTGGCCATGTGTAAGAACTTATCTGTGTGTTACATCATTCTCAGATTAAATCTGTGCACATAATTCTCAAAAAAAGGAGGATGTTATTACCAAGGAGCCTTGTGGACTTGATGTTGGGGCCAGATTGGCAGAACAGTGCTACAGCTGCTGAAGCAACAGAAGGTCAAGCATCCTTGCTAGAATAAATGACACGTTACCTTCAACACTAAAACCCCCCCAAGGGGCAGCCCTCAGTCTCCTTTGTGTAGCTCCTAGCTTTGAGCTTCCTGTGAGGCTCCATGTACCTCCACATGCAACTAGCTCTTCTCATGATGAATTCCTCTCTAAGTTCATGTCCCAGATGGAGTCATCTCTTCAGGAAAGACTTCCATGACCAACCGACCTAGAGTAGACACCCTTCATTTGTTAGTTTCTATCTTAGCCCTTTTTTAAATCAGAGCACTTATTAAATGGAATTGGGCTTCCTGGTGGCTCAAACGGTAAAGAATCTGCCAGCAAAGCAGGAGACCTGGGTTTGATCCCTGGTTCAGGAAGATCCCTTGGAGAAGGAAATGGATAATCTTTTCAGTATTCTTGCCTGGAGAATTCCATGGACAGAGGATCCTCGGGGGCTACAGTCTGTGGGGTCACAAAGAACTGGACATGACTGAGCAACTAACGCTTTTAATACTTTTTCACATGACTTGTAATTATTTTATTAGACTTCTTACTTCTATTTCTCTTTCAATTCAAATGTAAGCAGCATCCCTCTGACCCTGTTTCTGGTTGATGGTGCTGTTTGCTGCCTTTTTCAGAGCCTGGCAAAAAAAATAAGTTGCTCAACAAAAGTATGTTTAATGAATAAGTGAATTAGATAAGTACCTATGGAACATTTAAAAATAAGCCATAGTTTTAGCTACAAGGAAAAATTTATTTCCTTAGAAATAATACATGTTCTTTGAAAGTAATGTAATAGTCTAGAAATTTGTCACAAAAAGAGAGCAAAAAATGAAGTTTATATAATCTATCTCTATGTAACTATACCCCTTATAACTAACTCAAAATAAAATTACTAGTGAAATTACACCTATTAGAAATGGATGGAGAGCAAAAACAACACAGATAAATGGATGCCTATATGCTTTATAAACTATCTCGTTACTGAATAAATCATGGCTAGGATCCAAAGAAAAAGCAACTATTTCCAACTAATATCATGTTCTAGAAGAAGACCTTAATTGGAATAACCATTTGACCAACCATAGTTTGTAGTATAGGTTCTATTTGTGCCTGTAGCGGCTTCATACCTAATAGTGGTGAGATATTTAAAAATCAGTTGAATGCTAATTATTGAATACATATTTGCTTATATAATCATTTTCTGTTTTTAATAAGTAAATTATTCTGGTACAGAATAAAAGCTGTTGAAAGGGACTAAAGGTCTATCAATAGTAACCCGATCCTGTAGATACTCAGAACTCTGTTTCTGAGGACCAGTCCAACATATCATACACTTCCTGTATGATATGCTGTTCCTTCCTTAATAACTCTATTTTATTTTAATAATTGCTCAATGTCTCTCTAGTAGTGTTGCATAAATAAATGTGCCAAATATTTATCAGAGTTCAGTCTTGCACTTACTCTGCCTTGTGCTATGGGCTGAAAACTTAAAATTATATTTCCTAGACTCCTTTGCCAGCTGTTCACGGGTTAGGTTCTGCCAAAGTGAGGCACTTGTGCTAGACTGAAATTTAAAGAGAAGATGTCATTATTATTTCTTCTGTGGCTTCTGCATAGCAGGCTACTGGAGATGCTCTGGTGGTACTGGGGGAAGGCCAGCAACTTCAGACCAATGGGGGCTCCAAGGTCTTGCTCTATTGCCCTGTGGCCTCCTAGCCGCCTGCTTGTCTGACTTAGTGGTATTTGCACCGCACTCCCTGTGGACACGGCAGCCATTCTAGAGATGGACTCTGAATAAACTCCTTTCCTTTTCACTCCTTGACTCTTCTAACACTTTAAGAACCAGTTCCTCTATTTAGTGCTCTCTGTTTCAAATAATTAGAGTGGTTTCAGTTTCTCAGCCTGAATGGATACAGTATGAGATACAGAGGAATTTGAGGACTTGAAAAGGTTATAGAATGTAGATACTCTTGGTCTGAATCCCGTAATGCTGCAATCCATGTCATTGCCCAGCTGTTAAACCAAAGAAAGAGCCAGGAGTTAGCCACAGAGACATCACCAATTTATTGAATGGGAAATCTTACAAGTTAAAGGCAAAGGTCCTGTAGCAACAGCCCACCATGCCTGGTCTGCCGGAGGCAAGACTCAGCTGCAATATGGCTACACAAGGGAGGAGGAGGCTAGCAGTTATAGAGGGCATGGTGTCAGAAAGGTTCCTTGGTTGCCAAGGTGACTGCTGGCCCACATGCTTCTCAGAAGCTCTTTTCCACAGCTATTGTTTCCTGTTGATGATCAAACATACTGGAGTCCTGGTTCTGGGCTAGAACAATCATTAGCTGGGAGGGGTGTGGGAGGTGGGAGGGTCTGTCTGATCATGCAGATGGTTACTGATTAAACTTTCTTGGACTTTTGAGGGCAAGGCAATCATGCCCTTAAGATAAGGGTGAGGCAGGGCCAGGTCAAGCAGGGATTGTACAGAGAATAAGACAGCAGCCATCTTATGGGTCCTGCTTATTCAGATATGGAATCTGAATATACTATGAAGTGTTACAGTTAAGAGCTTGGGCAATAGTAATAACTATTATTTATTCTGTTTACTGAACAATAGGAACATTTAAAAATTACTCTCAACTAGTATTTAACTACAGGGTTTGTTAGTTTTAGGAGAAACAAAAGTTGGAATGTCTAACTATATATGGGCTCTTGCATTTCTTTCATTATCTAACTAATTGGATTAGGACAACTGGTAATCTACAACATTCTTTTTGTTCATAGCCCTTTGAATCTATTAGGAAACTAGGTTTCCTCGGGCATGTAAAATTTTTGCTAGTTAGGGTTTTAAGAACACCTTCCTAAGATTAGCCTTGAAAGAAAAATATTCTTGGAAATATATTTACCAAGAATACATGACTGAAGATAAATATTCATCTCAGTGATGTTATTTTTGTAATCATACCAACTTGTACCAAAACATACTCCTTGGAGAGCATCAGACATCACCTTATTCACTGCCAGGGAGTCCATTAATTCTGAAGAGGTTTTTAACTTTTGCCAAAAATGAATATTCTCTAGCTTTGTCTTTACCGTTTGTAGATTACACCAGAAACCAAAAGATGCCACGAGGGAAGGAGGTTGGGAATGAGTGTGGAGTGAGGTGAGGAAGGTTTTTTAACAAGAGGTTAAATAGAGTGGAGTTTTATGTGAAATGAGTGTCATAAAAGTTATAAAATGCATAGTTTTTGGAAGTAAAAAGCTTACCTATTATTTGAAATTGTGTATTATTTTTTTAAAGTATGTTCTTTGTATATACAGATCTATTTCGGATCCCTAGTATTTGTAAGATAAGTACAGAACTAGAATACCATACACATTACCCAAAGAACCGTATACTTCAGCCTAAAGTGTAAGAACTGTCCTACTGAGCAAATGGTTCCTGGCAGTGGAAATAATGTTATATGAACTATTTTTAAAGTGGATGGATGTGTCACAAAGCTTTTCAAGAAATATATACTTTGAAACCTAAAGCTAAAAATGTGTGTGCTGTTCCTCTAAATAGAATATCTAATACAGAAAATAGAAACGAGTTAATTTCAGTTCTTAAAATTTCATATGACAAGTCTGCTGGAAATTTTTGTGGAGTTTGGTGTTGAAAACTTGGCACAAAACTTGAGAATTTATATTCTAAAGATGTCTTGCATCCTTTCATATAGACCAAATGAATTGTGGTGAGGGGAAAAAAAATCAGCCTTCTATTTTCTGGATGCAGGTTTGAAAGCTAAAACAAATTCTCTTATTAATGTTTAATGTCTCAATTTTTAAATTGTTAAAAATACATGTAAATAAAACTATAAAACTTTCAAAATTGAATTTTGAGACATCTAAATTTATAGTCCTCAAACAACTCATAATTGGGGGTACTATCTTAACCCATTCAGGGTTTTTATACTGGATTATATGAGACCCAGGCAGTAAGAAACCTCTGTTATTAGGGTGTGTGCTTGTGTGCTAAATTGCTTCAGTTGTATCTGACTCTTTGTGACCCCATGGACTGTAGCCCACCTGGCTCCTCTGTCCATGGGATTCTCCAGGCAAGAATACTGGAGGGGGTTGCCATGGCTTTCTACAGGGGATCTTCCCAACCCAGGGATCAAACCATGAACTCCTGCATTTCAGACAGATTTGCTAATGTCTGAGCCACTGAGGAAGCTTGTTAATAGGGTATCCCTACTCTGTTTACAAGCAGGTAAAATCTGCAGAAGTTTTCATGGCCTTCGTAAAACATCTCTGGTCTTGTCCAAAAGCAGAAAGAGCCAGTGGCAAATGGCCTCTTTCTCATGGGGAGAACTACCTCTCCCTAGGTTTTTCAACCACTAGTGAAACCTAAACGTTATACTTTTGAACTACAGTATTGGAGAAGACTCTTGAGAGTCCATTGGACTGCAAGGAGATCAAATCAGTCAATCCTAAAGGAAATCAGTCCTGAATATTCACTGGAAGGATTGATGCTAAAGCTGAAACTCCAATACTTTGGCCACCTGATGCCAAACTAACTCATTTGAAAAGACCCTCATGCTGGGAAAGATTGAAGGCCAGAGGAGAAGGGGATGACAGAGTATGAGATGGTTGGATGGAATCACAACTAAATGGACATGAGTTTGAGCAAGCTCTGGGAGTTGGTGATGGACAGGGAAGCCTGATATCCTGCAGTCCATGAGATCACAAAAAGTCAGACATGACTGAGTGACTGAACTGAACTGAAACAATATACAGAACTCCAGCTAAAATGCATACTGGAAGTAGAAGTAAATAAAAGGAGTGAGAATGAAGATAGTGAATAATCATGTACAGCACATGTATAGAATAAGAGCAATGTAAGTTTTGTTTAATCATGCTGCTGCTTGCTGCTGTTGCTAAGTCGCTTCAGTCGTGTCTGACTCTGTGCGACCCCATAGACGGCAGCCCACCGGGGTCCTCCATCCACAGGATTTTCTAGGGAAGAATACTGGAGTGGGTTGCCATTTAGGTAAGGCAGATCTTACCTAAGGCAATCCTCAAAGGGACTGCCCACCAGGCTCCCCCATCCCTGGGATTCTCCAAGCAAGAACACTGGAGTGGGTTGCCATTTCCTTCTCCAATGAGTGAAAGTGAAAAGTGAAAGTGAAGTCGCTCAGTCATGTCCCACTCTTCGAGACCCCATGGACTGCAGCCTACCAGGCTCCTCCGTCCATGGGATGTTCCAGGTAAGAGTACTGGAGTGGGTTGCCATTGCCTTCTCCGTGTTTAATCGTAAGAAGTTGAAATATATAGTATATATCCTCAGCCATTTTCCATAGTTGATTTGTTTGTTTACTTGCTTTTTAACCAATAGAAGATTTGTTATGGAGTGCTCTTGGAGAAAACACTTGTGGGAGGTAAGGAAAGGGAGCAAGATTGGGCGAAGGGAAACTACCTTAAGAAAGCTATCACCTGACTTTACTGGGAATCTCAAAATGGCATAACCTTCAGAGTTATCCTAAAAGCAGGGTCAAAAATATCAGGTCTTTATCCCATGCCAACTAAGCACTGCTTATTTTCTGCCTTGAGAAGGAAGAATGATGTTAGGTAAGGCGTGCATGCATGCATGCTAAGTCGCTTCAGTTGTGTCCGACTCTGTGTGACCCCATAGACGGCAGCCCACTGGGGTCCTCCATCCACAGGATTTTCTAGGGAAGAATACTGGAGTGGGTTGCCATTTAGGTAAGGCAGATCTTACCTAAGGCAATCCTCAAAGGGGACTGCTAGGTGAGGGATGCCTGCTGGCAACATTTCCAGTAATTGAGATAACAAGGCCTTTAATGCTGAAGACAGTCTAAGTGATAAAGCCCGACTTCCCTACAGACCACTCTCTGTGTGGCTCAGATCCATTTTAAAAATTTTAATTTTTAATTGGTGAAAATTGCTCTACAATTTTGTGCTGATTTCTGCCATATAGCAACATGAATGTCATAATTATATATATATATGTACACACACACACACATCCCTTTCCTCCCTCCCCTCCCTCCCCCCGTTCCACCCTTCTAGGTCATCACAAGTACCAGGCTGGGCTTCCTATGTTACATATCAGCTCCCCACTAGTTATCTATTTTATACACGACACGATATGTATGTCAACTCTACTTCTCAGTTCATCCCACCCTCACCTTTTCCCCCACTATGTCCACAAGTCTGTTCTCTACCATTTTCCTCAGTACTGGTTTTCTAGATTCCATATATATGCATTAGTATATTATACTTGCTTTTCTCTTTTGGACTCACTTCACTCTATATAAGAGGCTCTAGGTTCATCCACCTAACTACAACTGACTCAAATTCATTCCTTTTAATGACTGAGTAATATTCCCATTATATGAATGTACTACAACTTCTTTATTCATTGATCCGTTGATAGACATGTATGTTGCTTCTATGTTCAGGATATTGTAAATATTGCTATTATGAACATTAGGGTGATATGTCTTTTAGAATGTGGTTTTCTCAGGGTATATGCTCAGTAGTGGGGTTACTGGATCATATGGTAGTTTTACTCCTAGTTGTTTTTTGTTTTGTTTTTTTCTTTAAGGAATCTACATACTGTTTTCCATAATGGTTACATTAGTTTACATTCCCACCAATGTAAGAGGGTGCTCTTTTCTCCACATCCTCTCCAACATTTATTATTTGCAGATATTTTGATGATGATGGCCATTCTCACCAGTGTGAGGTTATCACCTCATTACAGTTTCGATTTGTATTTCTCTGTCAGGAAGCAACAGTTAGACCTGGACATGGAACAACAGACTGGTTCCAAATAGGAAAAGGAGTACGTCAAGGCTGTATATTGTCACCCTGCTTATTTAACTTATATGCAGAGTACATCATGAGAAACACTGGGCTGGAAAAAGCACAAGCTGGAATCAAGATTGCCAGGAGAGATATCAATAACCTCAGATATGGAGATGGCACCACCCTTATGGCAGAAAGTGAAGAGGAACTAAAAAGCCTCTTGATGAAAGTGAAAGAGGAGAGTGAAAAAGTTAGCCTAAAGCTCAACATTCAGAAAACGAAGATCATGGAATCTGGTCCCATCACTTCATGGGAAATAGATGGGGAAACAGTGGAAAAACTGTGTCAGACTTTATCTTTTTGGGCTCCAAAATCACTGCAGATGGTGACTGCAGCCATGAAATTAAAAGACGCTTACTCCTTGGAAGGAAAGTTATGACCAACCTAGATAGCATATTCAAAAGCAGAGATGTTACTTTGCCATCAAAGGTCCATCTAGTCAAGGCTATGGTTTTTCCTGTGGTCATGTATGGATGTGAGAGTTGGACTGTGAAGAAAGCTGAGCCCCGAAGAATTGATGCTTTTGAAGTATGGTGTTGGAGAAGACTCTTGAGTGTCCCTTGGACTGCAAGGAGATCCAACCAGTCCATCCTAAAGGAGATAAGCCCTGAGTGTTCATTGGAAGGACTGATATTGAAGCTGAAACTCCAATACTTTGGCCGCCTCATATGAAAAGTTGACTCATTGGAAAAGACCCTGAGGCTGGAAGGGATTGGGGGCATGAAGAGAAGGGGACGACAGAGGATGAGATGGCTGGATGGCATCACCATCTCGATGGACATGAGTTTGGGTAAACTCTGGGAGTTGGTGATAGACAGGGAGGCCTGGTGTGCTGCGATTCATGGGGTCACAAATAGTTGGACATGACTGAGCGACTGAACTAACTGAACTGACTCGCCATCTGTATCTCTTCTTTGGAGAAATATCTGTTTAGGTCTTCTACCCATTTTTTTATTGGGTTGTTTATTTTTCTGATATTGAGCTATATGAGCTGCTTATGTATTTTGGAGATTAACTCTTAGTCAGCTGCTCCATTTGTAATTATTTTCTCCCATTCTGAGGGTTGTCTTTTTATCTTGTTTATAGTTTCTTTGCTGTGCAAAGTGCTTAAGTTCTATTAGGTCCCATTTCTTTATTATTTTTTTTTATTTCTATTAATATAGGAAGTGGGTCAGAGAGAATCTTGCTGTGATTTATGTCAAAGAGTGTACTGCCTATGTTTTCCTCTTTCCTCTAAGAGCTTTATAGTTTCTGGCCTTAAGTTTAAGTCTTAAATTATTTTGATTTTATTTTTGTGTATGGTGTTAGGAAGTGCCCTAATTTAATTCTTTTTCATGTAGCTGTCCAGTTTTCCCAGCTCAAATAAGGACTGAGACATCTTTATAGAATTCTAGTGGACCTGTCTTCCTGATGTCTTGATCTTCAATTATGAAGGTTCTAGACTTTGGTCATCATATCTTTCTCAACCTATTTATGTTAAAATTGACAAAGGGAACAAAAGGTGGCACTGAAATTGGTGATTTCAGCACTACCCATATGCTCAAATATTCCCATTGTATAGCACAGCCCACCTCCTCTTCTTGTCTGCTAGTCCCTTGACACAGGAGCTTAAGTGCTCAGATGGCAATTATAGTTTATAGTTTAATGGTACTCTTGCTGTGTCTTTGAGAGAAGTATTCTCTAGCAGATGCATTTATTATTTTGTTAGAAATGTAAAATATTTTGGAAGAATTTCCAACCCAGAATTTTTTAAGAGTGAAAGGGAATAATAGTAGGTACAATGTTCTATATGTTTAGTGTAATCATCTAGGACTCACTAAAAACAATTATGCAACTGCTGCTAGGGAAGAAAATCTTACTTAACATAGTAATACATGGTTTTATTTTAATGAAATGATTGATTTTCTGTATTTTATTATGTTATCGATGAGTATAAAGGGCATATTAATATAGGGTAAAGATATCCTTTCTTATGTGTATACATATGTGTATACATGTTAGAACAACTATGCAAATTAAGCTTTTGGTAGGTCAGTGAGCATTCACAGCTTCTCAATTTTCACCAAAGTTTATAAAAAAAAGAAGACTTTAGAGAAATATTAACACCATTATCTGTAATTGTAGAAGAGGAAAATAATAGAAATAATGAATCCATTATAAATAAACTAAGAAATTCCTGCTTTGTGCATGCATTTTGGATGAATACTGAAGATATATTTCATTGATTAGATTTTTTTAAAAATATCACTCATCCAATATCAATAAGATGAATGCTTTGGAATATTCCAGGATATTGACTGGGTCAAACTTCCTCTTTTGGGCAATGAGGGAAAAAGGAAGAAAACTAACAGACTACGATATTAAAATACATGTATTGGCATTCATGTATTTATGAAAACTAGATAACTATAGATATATTCTGATGCTGGGAGGGATTGGGGGCAGGAGGAGAAGGGGATGACAGAGGATGAGATGGCTGGATGGCATCACTGACTCGATGGACGTGAATCTGAGTGAACTCCGGGAGTTGGTGATGGACAGGGAGGCCTGGTGTGCTGCGATTCATGGGGTCTCAAAGAGTCGGACACGACTGAGCGACTGAACTGAACTGATAGATATATACATGTAAGAAGAAACTGACTTTTTAAAAAAAGATCAATGTACCTTGTATTCACTATAAACTGGGTCTCTTGCACTGAAATAAAATCTCTTACAGTTTAAGGAGTAAAGATCTAGAATTTTTGACTACTGAGTTACGTTTATAATTTTTGTGTTTTCTCATATTTTTGCTGTATCTTTCCCGTGGATTAATTTTTATTCTTCCATTTATTCAATTAAACATCAAGTTAACTATCCAGTTCTTTTAGTTTCTTGTACAAATAAAGAAGCTTCCCCACAAAGTTTATGCAGAGTCAGCTAGGCAAAATATTGGCAATTTGCCAGCATCTGAGTGATAAATGTGAATGTTGCACTCTTCAAACATTTCTTATAAATGCTTTTTACGTAACTGTAGAAAGATAATGTATTTGTGCAATTGGATATTTTACATTTTTCACACTTAACTTTGGGGAATGAACATTCCTATAAAGCCAGAAGAGCACACTTTAGAATTTTCTTAACAATTTATGGGTGAATTAAGTGACTGTAACTAAAAAGAAGTAACCCAACACTAAATACCACTTGTTTTAGAGTCCAAATTTTATCACAGAAAAGCAGTATCATCTTTATTGCCTTTTGGAGGGCTCTTTATTTTTCTAATTATTTCTTGTTTCTTATATTTATTTTTGATATGATTTTCTTAAACTTTTCCAGCAAATTGTATCTCTAACTCTAGTATTGTTTTAAGAGAACTTTCATTGAGAGTATCACTAGAAAATTCTAAGCATTCATTTTTTCCTATTTAGAGTTCAGTCGTTCAGCTTTCACAACAAGGTGCTTATAACATCAAACATCAAAAACCATCAGAAAGGGTCTATCATTCCTGGTAAGTGAGAATGGATGAGGTGATTTTTTCATGAAAAAGCTGAGGCAGAGTCAGAGGTATAAACAAGGTAGCATTTCTTCAAAAGCGTAGGTAACAAGTACTCATAGATGGAAAGATGCAAGTGTTAGAGCAATAGATCTGAGATACTCTTGAAAATTATGATTCGTCCCTGTAACATAATGATTTATAAACAAGACAGAATCTATCCTCGGATGTTTGGATTCTGCTAAACATTTTAAAATCAATGGTAACAGTCTATCTTCATCATTGGTGATTTTATCATAAGAAATTACATCAATCAAATATTTACTATTGAATAATTCTTCCATGATTTGTACATTTTCTTTTTCAAGGAAGCAGGAAACGTAGGTCGCAACTCAGCCATCAATAACTCAGAGAAGATTTAGTAAACTCAGTGATCATTTCACTATCTAAATTTTACATTATTGTAGCTACATTGATATCCACTTCTTGATATTTATCACAGCTGCAATTTTACATTTTATCAGGTTTGATGGCTACTCTCTCACTAGATTGTGAGGTACATAACAGGAATTTTGTACCTTGGTTTTATTTTCTTTCTTTTTGGGAGCAGTAAGATGGTGGTTTCATCATTCTACAACTAGTGAATAGTAGCATAGCAAATGAAAGGCCAATGAAATGTTTTTACCTCATTGACTGAATAATAAATAAGATAAGAATTGAAAATCATTACTGATTTTAATGAACTAAGTAGTTGTCAAGGTGAAAATTGAAGAGGATCAAATCAACATAGCCTTATGTAGTTAATTCTATTATCTTCTCTCAAAACATCAGAAAAAAATACCAGTGAAACATAGAGCATATAAACAATATTTTAAAAGGGTTAGCTGTGCTAAATAAAACCAATAACTCAAAAAAATGTTAAACACATCTGAATAACAAAAATGGGAAAAAAAAAAAAAAACATAATCAGTGAGTTGGGCATATGCTTCACTGAAAGCTGAAAAAATGATGGATGTGGGTGGATAATGGAGAAAAAGCACCACACAGGTTACAAGGTCCAAAACTAAGGTGGGAAATATGAAAATAGGGAAGTAAATGGCCAGTGTAAGACAAATATAAAGATTTCCATCATCATATGAGATCAGTAGCCTAGGTATAGACATTTTTAAAGCTTCCCAAGTGATTCTATTGTGTAATCAAGTTTAAGAACCACTGACTAAGACAAGTTATTTTCACATATAGACATACTTTGTTTTACTGTGCTTTGAAGAGAATGCATTGTCTACAAATGTAAGGTTAGTGTCAACCTCCAACCAACAAGGCTCTTGGTGCCATTTCTTCCAACATTTCCTCACTTTGTGTCATATTTTAGTAATTCTCACACATTTCAAACTTTTTCATTATTATTACTGTATTTATTATAGTGCTCTGTGATCACTGATTTTTTAAAAAGAAATTTTTATTGGGGTATAGTTGATAGAATATTGTGTTAGTTTCTGCTATACAGCAAAGTGAATCCGTTATACATATACAAAAATCCACTCTTTTTTAGATTCCTTTCCCATATAGGCTATTACAGAGTATCAAGTAGAGTTTCCTGTGCTATATAGTAAGTCCTTATTAGTTATCTATTTTATATATACTAGTATGTATACATCAGTCTCAATCTCCCAATTTACTCATTTCCCTTGTCCCCTGGTAACCATAAGTTTTCCACATCTGTAACTCTATTTCTGTTTGTAGATAAGTTCATCTGTATCTGTTTTTAGATTCCGCATATAAGTGATATCACATATTTGTCCTTCTCTGTCTGACTTGCTTCATCCAGTATGACAATTTTTGATGTCATACTGCAAAAGGTTAAGACTTGCTGAAGGCTCATGATGGTTACTATTTTAGCAATAAAGCATTTTAAATTTGGGTATATGCATTTTTGCCTCTTGATGAAAGTAAAAGAGAAGAGTGAAAAAGTTGGCTTAAAGCTCAACATTCAGAAAACTAAGATCATGGCATCTGGTGCCATCACTTCATGGGAAATAGATGGGAAAATGGAAACAGTGACAGCCTATATTTTGGGGGGACTCCAAAATCACTGCAGATGGTGACTGCAACCATGAAATTAGAAGAGGCTAGCTCCTTGGATGAAAAGCTATGACCAACCTAGACAGCATATTAAAAAGCAGAGACATTACTTTGCCAACAATTGACTAGATGACATTACTTGCCATCTAGTCAAGGCTATGGTTTTTCCTGTAGTCATGTATGGATGTGAGAGTTGGACTATAAAGAAAGCTGAGCACTAAAAAATTGAACTGTGGTGTTGGAGAAGACTCTTGAGAGTCCCTTGGACTGCGAAGAGATCCAAACAGTCCATCTTAAAGAAATCAGTTCTGAATATCCATTGGAAGGACTGATGCTGAAGTGGAAACTCCAAAACTTTGGTCACCTGATGTGAGCTAACTCATTTGAAAAGACCCTGATGCTGGGAAAGATTGAAGGCAGGAGGAGAAGGGGACAACAGAGGATGAGATGGTTGGATGGCATCACTGACTCAATGGACATGAGTTTGAGTAAACTCTAGGAGTTGGTGATGGACAGGGAGGCCTGGCATGCTGCAGTTCATGGGGTCGCAAAGACTCAGACATGACTGAGCGACTAAACTGAACTGAATTGATATGCATTTTTTAGATATAATGCCTTTGCACATTTAATACACTACAGTATAGTATAAGCATAATTTTTATATGTACTGGAAAACCAAGAAACTTGTGTGATTTTCTTTATGGCAGTTGTTTGAAACCCAACCCAGAGTATCTTTGAGGTTTGCTTGTACCTAACAAAGCATGTACAATCTCTGTAAAAATATCTGTTACAAATATAAAAATGGACACTCCATGTGTGTAATTCAGAGAATAAGAAATTTTGGCCATAAATAGCCATAAAGTGAAACCATGTAAAAATGTATTCCAGTTAAGTAGGAATCAGAGAAGGCAATGGCACCCCACTCCAGTACTTTTGCCTGGAAAATCCCATGGATGGAGGAGCCTGGTAGGCTGCAGTCCATGGGGTCGCTAGAGTCAGACACGACTGAGTGACTTCACTTTCACTTTTCACTTTCATGCATTGGAGAAGGAAATGGCAACCCACTCCAGTGTTCTTGCCTGGAGAATCCCAGGGACTGGGAAGCCTGGTGGGCTGCCGTCTATAGAGTCGCACAGAGTTGGACAGGACTGAAGTGACTTAGCAGCAGCAGCAGCAGTAATCAGAGAAATGAAAATTAAAACATTGTTGAAAATTATTTCATATTCAGATATTCATAAAGAACTTTAAATGTTAGGATGTAGAGAAATAATGGAAATGTTTTTAGATTGCTAATGTGGAATAAAATTACTGAAGAATGTTTTGAGTTAGGACTAAAGGCTTGAATAGTTTTTTAATAAATTTTGGCAAGAATATTTTATTGATAATGCAGTATTTTTTTAATATTAGATCATAGCAGAAAGCATATGATTTTAGGTGGTACCAGTTTTAGGTTTGATCTTTTGGCTATGTAAGTTACAGCCAGATATTTTCTTTCCAAAAGCTTCACTGTTGCATTTAGAAAGTAATCTAAGAGGTAATGTGCAAGCATTTGCTTCTCATAAGCCTTCCATTTCATGACTTATCATCTATTAATGACACTTGTATGAATCAATTATTTCATTGTGGGTTGCAAAATTGTTATTTTCTAATTCTTTCACTTTTTCTTTATTAGCTGGCATTCTTATTTTTATTAATTTTTATTACAGTATAGTTGCTTTACAGTGTTGTGTTAGTGTCTGCTGTGCAGCAAAGTGAATCAGTTATACATAAACATATATCCATTCTTTTTTAGATTTTCTTCTCATTGCAGTCTTCCCTGGTGGCTCAGACGGTAGAGCATCTGCCTACAATGCAGGAGACCCAGGTTCGATCCCTGGGTTGAGAAGATCTCCTGGAGAAGGAAATGGCAACCCACTCTAGTACTCTTGCCTGGAAAATTCCATGGATGGAGGAGCTGCCTGGTAGGCTACAGTCCATGGGTTGCAAAGAGTTGGACATGACTGAGTGACTTCAATGTCATTGTCTCATTGCAGTCACCACAGAGCACTGAGTAGAGTTCTCTGTGCTGTACAGAAGGTTCTCATTAGTTATCTATTTTATGCATAGTAGTGTATATATGGAGAAGGCAATAGCAACCCACTCCAGTGTTCTTGCCTGGAGAATCCCAGGGATGGGGAAGCCTGGTGCGCTGCCATCTATGGGGTCGCACAGAGTTGGACACGACTGAAGGAACTTAGCAGCAGCAGCAACAGTTGTGTACATATGTCAATCCCAATCTCCCAATTCATCCCGCATTTATTTTGTTCACCTCTGACTCTATTTATGCTTTGTCAGTAAGTTCATCTGTACTATTTTTCTAGATTCCACCTATAAGCAATACCATATGATACTTGTTTTTAGCTGATATTATTACCTAAGGATGAGGAGGGCACAGGAACCCACTCCAGTATTTTTTCCTGGAGGATCCCATAGACAGAGAAACATGGTGGGCAAGTCCAAAGGGTCTCAAAGTTAAAGCTACTTAGCACTCATTACCTAATGATAAGTCTTTAATCATCCACTATGGTGAATTCCAGTGCCTTACATAAAAATGCAGGGTAAATGATTTATTTTTATCTTTAATTTTCAATTTTAGAATACTGTGTCTGGGCAGACTACTTTTTTGAGAATTTTCATGGTTTATAAAAAAATAAAGTAAGAAAGGGCTTCCCTGGTGGCTCAGTGGTAAAGAATCCCTCTGCCAATTGAGGAGATGTGGGTTTGATCTCTGGTTTGCGAAGATCCCTGGAGAAGGAAATGACAACTCACTCCAGTATTCTTGCTTGGGAAATCCCATGGATAGAGATGCCTGGCGGGCTAGTCCATGGGGTCACAAAAGAGTTAAATATGACTTAGTGACTAAACAACAGCAAAGTAAGATAAAGATATAATTACTTTTAAAAACATAAATATACCTTTCAAAAGAGTACCTTCATATTCTATGAATATATACTAAATGTCCCAAGTGTTTACATGGTGAAAACCTTTTATCTTATATACTAAATGTACTTTGCTAATCAATCAGTCATGTTAGATTGTGGTGCAATAAAATTATGACTCTAGGAATGAATGTCATATAAGTTTTTCTCTTCACATTGCTCAAATAAAGTAGGATATAGAACAAAATTCAGTGATAGTATCCAAAAAAATATCTTTAGGTATGTTGCTTATTTCAGGAGATTATTTTATTAATAATAAGTAATCTCAGGATCAAGGCTAGATTCTTATAAGTTATCCTCTAATTTCCTTTTTCAAACAACATTGTAGTTTGAGTTAATTATTTCTGAAATCTTGGACTTTACTAGAAGCTGTTTCCTAAAAACAATTATAAAGGAATTGTTGGGGGAGTTTTGTTCTGTCTCACCACAGCAAAAAATTGAAGTGACAGATGGACCAGTGTTACAGTCCCGTGTAAATTTCCTCAGTCACAGCAAAAGTTTGAAGTGACGGATGGACCAGTGCTACAGTTCCATGTTACAGCTCAGTTTTATTCAGAAAGGAAAGGAAAATACATCCTCAAGGTGTGAGGGTGGGTCAACCCTAAAGACTGAAGAGAAGAGAAGCCCCTGGCTCAATTTTGGCTCCTCTTTTTATGTTTTTTTCTCCTCCCCCTGAGTCTGCCCTATGTAAACTGGGCTGTTTGTTTTACCTGAGGTCCTCAATCCAGTCCTTCGATTTTCCTTTGTTCTATTTTTGCGGGCTTTTCCCTTCTTGTCCTTTAGCCACTGCCACTTTGGACTCCTTTTTCCTATTCTAACTACCTAACATTCCCCCCTCAAGAGATGGGAGGCCCAATTCTTTGGGAATAGGTGCATTGAGGTCTCTCTGGCTAATTCTTGCTGAACTGGGACAGTAAGGGTCATTGGGTCTCCCCCACTTGCTAGTCTCAAGTCTCAGAGTCCTTATAGTGGTGAGTCCATCTAAGGGTGAGTGATATTTTCCGTGGTCGGCTGCAGTTTTATATATCCTTGCTGAACTGGCTCTGCATGTTGTAGCTTGTTGATCTGGGCAGTAACAGAATGGGTTAGACAGTTGATAATACATGGAGCAATCAAAAGCAGCATCAATATGATGATAACAAGGATTAATAGGGGCATTCGCCAACTCCAAATTCCCCCTCACCAGGAGAAGGATCCTCCAAAGAGAGATTGTAGCCATCCAAGAACTCTCTAGCTCATTCTTTGAGACATAGAATGTTTTTCTTGAGGACTGTGAGACTTTCTTTAATTTAGCTGGAAATATTTACCCAGAAACAACACATCTCATTCAAGATGGGTCAAGTCCCTCCTTGTTCAGGGATCAGGAGATCTATCTCTTGTCTATTTTGGAGTACAACTCTTGCCAAGCTGTGTTGGCTCTTTAGAGCTGTCCTGAGAAATCTTTTCCCCAGAAACTTAATTTTGGGGGTGTTCCTTAGAATGGCACTCATTTGTAGTCCTGAATATCCTAAGATCTCCCAGGGGCCCACAGGTGTATTGAATGTCCTCCTCTTCTGTTTTCTTCCTTGGCTTGACTCGTGAGTAGTGAATACAGGAATCATGTCCTGGTACATTGACTGCTATGGGGGTAGAAAGTATTACAGGGTAGGGACCCTTCCATGTGGGCTGGAGTTGAGCCTTTGGGGACCCAACTTTCCAGGCTTTAATTAGGACTTGAGTCCTTGGAGCTTAGAGTGGTGGCTCTTTAGAATCTTTTGGGTCCTGGTTGATACCCCCCAAGTATATATCTTGTTGGAATTGCCCAATGGCCATGGTATAAGATTGGAGGGTCTGAGCATCTGGATACTAGGAAGAGGTCATTGAGATAAACAAAGTTGTCCCATATAACATCTCATAAGGACAAAGACCCTTGGGGCAATATGGGTGCCGAGGAGAGCTATTGGTAAAGCCTCCTTCCAACCCAGGGAGGTCTCCTGGGTTATCTTTTTTATCGCTGATTTTGAGAATTGGTTGGCTCTTTCTACTTTTTCTGAAGACTGAGACCTCTAGGCACAATGGAGATAATAAGTAATGCCCAATGCGTTAGAGACCCCTTGGGTGACCTTAGAAGTAAATGATGTCCCATTGTCACTTTGTATTGACCTCAGTTCAGTTCAGTTCTGTCGCTCAGTTGTGTCTGAGTCTTTGCAACCCCATGAACTGCAGCACACCAGGCCCCCCTGTCCATCACCAACTTCTAGAGTTTACTCAAACTCATGTCCATTGAGTCAGTGACACCATCCAACCATCTCATCCTTTGTAATCCCCTTCTCCTGCTTCAATCTTTCCCAGCATCAAGGTCTTTTCAAATGAGTCAGTTCTTCACAGCAGGTGGGCAAAGTATTGGAGTTTCAGCTACAGCATCAGTCCTTCCAATGAATATTCAGGACTGATTTCTTTAGGATGGACTGGTAGGATCTCTTTGCTGTCCAATGGACTCTCAAGAGTCTTCTGCAACACCACAGTTCAAAAGCATCAATTTTTCAGTGCTCAGCTTTGGTTATAGTCCAACTCTCCCATCCATACATGACTACAGGAAAAACCATAACTTTGACTAGATGGACCTTTTTTGGCAAAGTAATGTTTCTGCTTTTTAACAAGCTGTCTAGGTTGGTTATAGCTTTTCTTCCATGGAGTAAGTGTCTTTTAATTTCATGGCTACAATCACCATCTGTAGTAATTTTGGAGCCCTCAAAAATAAAGTCTGTCACTGTTTCCACTGTTTCTCCATCTGTTTGCCATGAAGTGATGGGACCAGATGCCATGATCTTAGTTTTCCAAATGTTGAGTGTTAAGCCAACTTTTTCACTCTCCTCTTTCACTTTCATTAAGAGGCTCTTCTGTTCTTCTTTGCTTTCTGCCATAAGGGTGGTGTCATCTGCATATATGAGGTTATTGATATTTCTCCTGGAAATCTTGATTCCAGCTTGTGCTTCATCCAGCCCAGCATTTCTCATGATGTACTCTGCATATAAGTTAAATAAACAGGGTGACGATATACAGCCTTGGCATACACTTTCCTGATTTGGAACCAATCTGTTGTTCCATGTCCAGTTCTAACTGTTGCTTCCTGACCTTCATACACATTTCTCAGGAGGCAGGCAAGGTGGCCTGGTGTTCCCATCTCTTGAAGAATTTTCCACAGTCTGTTGTGATCCACACAGCCAAAGGCTTTGGCATAGTCAATAAAGCAGAAGTAGATGTTTTTCTGGAATCCTCTTGCTTTTCCGATAATCCAACATATCTTGGCAATTTGATCTCTGGTTCCTCAGCCTTTTCTAAATCCAGCTTGAACAGCTGGAAGTTCATGGTTCACATACTGTTGAAGCCTGGCTTGGAGAATTTTGGCGTGTAAGATGAGTGCAATTGTGTGGTAGTTTGAGCATTCTTTGGCATTGCCTTTCTTTGGGATTGGAATGAAAACTGACCTTTTCCAGTCCTGCGGCCACTGCTGAGTTTTCCAAATTTGCTGGCATATAGAGTGCAGCACTTTCACAGCATCATCTTTTAGGATGTGAAATAGCTCAACTGGAATTCTATCACCTCCTCTAGCTTTATTCATAGTGATGCTTCCTAAGGCCCAGTTGACTTCTCATTCCAGGATGTCTGGCTCTAGGTGAATGATCACACCATCTTGGTTATCTGGGTCATGAAGATCTTTTTTGTATAGTTCTTCATCTTTTAGCCACCACCATTTTGGACTTATTTTTCCTATTCTAACTACTTAACAGAATGTATTAATTATTGATCTTATTTTTATTTTATTAACCCAGAGTAGGTAAATTTACAATATGTATAGTTCTGACTTTTTTATCACTACCTTCAAAATGGTTTTTACACTTTAAGTTGTCTTGCCTCTCTACTCTAAAAATATGGTTTTCCATTATTCAGTGCATGTGTTAGAGAATGGCCTGTTTTAAATAATTAGTCACCTATTTACCTTTCAGCAACTCATGTCTTATTAGTCTCTTCAGGGACTAACTGACTTCTTTAAAACTTGAGCAAGAGTCTTTAAAAAATTCTATAAAAGTAGCATTGATTAGTCAAAAAAAGAAAAAGTAAATTTGCCTTACTCTGTTAAACATTAGCATGGATAAAATTGCTTAATAAAGCTACATTGAAATTTTAATTATCATAATCAAAATATGGCAGCATTCCATGCACAATTCATTTACATTTTTCCCTCTCAAACACATCATGGGAATTAAGTAAAATTGATATGATTATAGTCTACTTTATCTGAGTCAAATTTTAAAAATTAAAAAAACACAGTTTGTTTCCATTTTCAAAAATTATATCTTTAAAGAAATCACAATACTTTTATCAGTTAAGAAAGCAAGGCATAATGGATATATCCTCAATATTTCTATATATCCTCTATATTTTTTCCATTTTATAAAATATTGAATGCATTTATTTCTATAATGAATTTAATTTGCCCGACCCATATTTTTCCTGTATTTGAAAATTGATATTCAAAACTAGTTACAATTTTGCCACACAGGAAATATAGACAGCACAATCATAAATCAAATATTTTTGTCATATAGAAAATCAGATAAAACAATCATAAGTTTAATTATAAAATGTGAATTTAGAAATGAAATTTTATAGAAATAATTATCAATTTTGCAAAAATTTTTTCAAATAGTATTTGCAATATGTAAGTTTCTTATTATTTGGTAATTTATTTTGCAGTTCTGTTTCAAATATTCACATTTCAGTTCATATAACATAATAATCCATACAGCATTTGAACATAGAAACCAAATTGGGAGTTTCTAAACTTTTTACCCTTCCTCACAGTGTGAGAATGGCCTGAATTCTTCTTTTGAGGAAACGTGACTGAGAGATAATATTATCACTTTACTTCAAAATTCAAAACTTTGAGTTCTAAGAAAGATATAAGCAAAGATAATATTTTAGGTTAAAGACAAGATAGAAAGGGCTGGAATATGTAATACTTATGACATATAACATCTATAATATGTTCATATTACTTATTAAAAATGTATTATTCTAAAATTCTGTAACAGACTAGAAAGATAAGGAAGATATTAAAGTCAGAAAAACTCTGCCTCAAATCCTACCATATTCCTCACTTGGGCATATTTCTTAACTTTCTTCAGTGTTACTTTCTTTTCTGCCAAATGGGGGAGAAAGATACCTAATTTATAGAGCTTTTTAGGACAGTCTGAGATAATGTTGTTTAGTCATTAAATCATGAACAACTCTTTTGTGACCCCATGGACTGCAGCCCACCAGGCTCCTCTGTCCGTGAGATTTCCCAGGCAACAATACTAGAGTGGGTTGCCATTTCCTTCTCCAGTGGATCTTCCTCACCCAGGGTAGAACTAGCTGCATTGGCCAGCTAGTTCTTTAATACTGAGCTACCAGGGAAGTCTGGTCTGAGTTAATATATGCAAATGAAAAATGCTTGACATCTTTCTGCTAGGATATCAGTAAGTACTTTCCATATATCAAATTTCTAAAATCTTTTAAGGCAGATTGTATTATTATTCCAAATTTACAGAGAATGGAAAAAAGAAAAGACTGAGGTTCCGTGGGAGTAAACAAAAGGCCTAAAGTCACCCAGCTTGTATAAACAAGAACCCAAATACAAATTAGCTTGGCTTGTCACTTTCATCCTTTAACACACATCAGTGTCTGCAGAGCTAAATATACAGTGGGTGCTCAAGAAATGCTGACTTTCTTCCTCACTCTTTTCTAACATTAAATATCCTGAGGAAGTAGATTCATTTAGACTTTTGACAGATGTGTTGCATTTGCTATGAAACTGAGATACAAACAAACAGTGAGTGATATAAAACCTCACTATCAATATTAAAAAATAGGAACACAATTGTGGAAAACAGACAATATAAAGGCAATTTTTGCCCTCACCTCTATGCTTTATGATACATATGGGACAAAAGTTTATAGGGCAATAAAATTCTCTGCTCAGTGTTATTACCTATGGCACAGTCTATGATCATTTTCTGTCTGTAGTTTGTCATTTGGGTTGAATTTACTGCTAAAGAAAAAGACATATTGTCAAGCCAGGAACATAAAGTCCTCTGTTAGTCTTTCCAACAGACATGTTAATATGTGCTGGGATCCCCACTTGACTTCATCAGCCACTCACAGGTGTATTCTCTGTCTCAGAAGTGATTTAAATTTCCTAACTAGTTAACTTTTTTGAAAAAGTCATGTACTTGGTTGTTTGTTTTGATGAGTCTTACATGTTACCCTTCATTTTCTTATGCTCACTCATTCTCACCTCAGTCTTTTAGACTCTGTCACAGAGTGAAGGTAAGAGATATAAGAACACAGAACCCAAGTCTCCCTTCCATGGGTCTTCTATTTGGATACTCAGTTTGCTCATTCTTAACATGTATATGTCCTGAGGCTGTGGTTTCTTTAAAGCAGAATTAGCAGCTCTCTGCCCTCTTTAAAATCTACACTTAGGAGAATGTGCATGAGAGTTATTAACAAGGATATTACTTCCCTACATTTCTGTAGTGCTTTGTAATGCAAATTTAAAGCTTTCACATGCCTGTTATGCTCCTAACTATACTTGAAGTTAGAAAGGTAGGTCAGAAAGGTAGGTAATATTATCCAAATTCACAAACTGAAAAATTTAGGAGTGAACTCTCTCTAAGGATACCGAGCTGGCAATTAACAATCAATACTCAAACCTGAGTCAGGATTTCTAATCCACTCCTTTTTTCAGCAGATAACAGAAGAATTTATCATAGTTTCATGTCATTTGTTTCTTAGCTGCTTTAAATCATGTTTGAATAACTAGTTAATTTCTTGGCAGTTTCCTAAAAAAAACTGAGATAGTATTTTTATATCTTTTTATCTTATATTTAAAGCAAGATAAAAGCACATGGTACTGTATGAATGAATTGCCTGTCATCTCACTCCTAGACTGAGCATAATTTTCTATAAAAAGAAATTTCTCAGTGTATTTCCATTGAATCTGGAAGCTACTGCAAATATGTTAGGCTTGGCATGAAACTAAATCAGCAGAACAATTAAAAATTGGTTGGAAACATCTGGTTTCAATCCTGACATGTAATGAGGTTAGAAGTCATCACTTCCTTCCTTACAACAAGAAAAAGCTGAGCAAATTGAAAATCAATAACTTTCCTTAGATCCATCAGCAAACTAAGGTTGCAGGGAAAATTACCACCCTGAAATCTGGAGAGACAGGTAAATCAATGGAGCTACAGCTGAGATTTGCTTACCTGGTGCAAAAGTCTCTAGAGCCATGTATCCACCACACCTTCTATTTTCTATATTCTGATGTCTTGACATCTCGGGCCTTGCTGACTCTGGAGGGACTGCCCCTATCAAGGTAAGCTGATTCCTAGAGATAGTGAGCCACTTGCCAGAAACTAAGCTTTTCAAATGCAAACCAAACAATTCAGAACCCACACATAACAACCTACTTTACTAGGCTCTTACATCTATTAAAGAAATGGAAATAAATATTACTAAATAGTTAACACCTGAACAACATGGGGGTTAAGGGTGTGACTCCCATGCAGTAAAAAATTCACTTATAACTTTATTGTCGGTCCTCCATATCCATGATTTCACATCCTTGGATTCCACCAACTATGATCAGGTGGTGTTGTAGAACGTATTTATTGAAAAGATTCCCTGTATAAGTGGGCCTGAACAGTTCAAATTCATGCTGTTCAAGGATCAACTAACTGTGTTGCAAAAAAGAAAGCAAGAGGCTCAGACTTTTTTCTGGGGGAATTTTACCATACATTTAAGGAATAAGTGATGTCAATTCTCTATAATCTCTTCCAGAAAATAGAAGTAGAGAAAACCTATTCTAATTTGTTTTATGACCTAATACTAAAACCAAATAAAAACACCACCGGAAAAGAAAACCTCAGATCTATATCTCTAACTCAGATGCAAAAATCTTCAAAATATTAGCAAGTCAAATCTAATAATGTATAAAGTAAATTATACACTATACATGATGACCAAGTGGGATTTTTTTCAGGTGTGCAAGACTGATTAAAGATTTGAAAACAAATCATTCAATATAATCTATTATATTATTATCAACAGGTTAAAAAGGAAAATGAGCATATCAGTTGAGGCAGAAAAATATTTGACAGAATCCAATAGCTATTTATGAATTTTAAAAAAGCACAGAGCAAGCTAGGAATAGAGAGAAATTTTCCTAAGTTGAAAAGAAAACCTAGAAAAATTTCTATAGTCATTTTGATGGTATGTATCTTAAAAAGCAGAGACATTAGTTTTTCAACAAAGGTCCGTCTAGTCAAGGCTATAGTTCTTCCAGTAGTCAGCTGAGTGCCAAAGAATTGATGCTTTTGAACTGTGGTGTTGGAGTAGACTCTTGAGAGTCCCTTGGACTGCAAGGAGATCCAACCAGTCCATCCTAAAGGAAATCAGTCCTGAATATTCATTGGAAGGACTTATGCTGAAGCTGAAGCCCCAATACTTTGGCCACCTGATGCAAAGCGCTGACTCATTTGAAAGGACCCTGACGCTGGGAAAGTTTGAAGGCAGGAGGAGAAAGGGACAACAGAGGATGAGATGGTTGGATGGCATCACCGACTCAATGGACATGAGTTTGGGTAAACTCTGGGAATTAGTGATTGACATGGAGGCCTGGCATGCTGCAGTCCATGGGGTCACAAAGAGTTGGAAACGACTGAGTGACTGAACCGAACTAATCCTTGAAAAGTTGTGATGTAAATGGAAGTTTCAGTTCAGTTCAGTTCAGTTGCTCAGTCATGTCCGACTCTTTGTGACCCCATGAATTGCAGCACGCCAGGCCTCCCTGTCCATCACCAACTCCTGGAGTTCACTCAGACTCACGTCCATCGAGTCAGTGATGCATCCAGCCATCTCATCCTCTGTCGTCCCCTTCTCCTCCTTCCCCCAGTCCCTCCCAGCATCAGGGTCTTTTCCAGTGAGTCAACTCTTCGTGTGAGGTGGCCAAAGTACTGGAGTTTCAGCTTTAGCATCATTCCTTCCAAAGAAATCCCAGGGCTGATCTCCTTCAGAATGGACTGGTTGTATCTCCTTGCAGTCCAAGGGACTCTTAAGAGTCTTCTCCAACACCACAGCTCAAAAGCATCAATTCTTCGTGCTCAGCCTGCTTCATAGTCCAACTCTCACATCCATACATGACCACAGGAAAAACCATAGCCTTGACTAGACAGACCTTTTACCTCTGTGTTTTTCATTTCAAAACTTATAACCTCAGAGTAATCATGGGTAAAACATTGGACAAATCTCCATTGAAGGACATTCTACAAACTATCTGATCGATATTCCTCAAAATTGTAAGGTCATTAAAAACACAGAAAGTTTGAGAAACTCTAACAGCCTTAAGGAGCCTAAGGAGACATGATGACTAAATGTCATGTTTTGCCCTAGAAGGGATTTTGGAACTGAAAAAGGACATTAGGTAAAAATTAAGGAAAGCTGTATAAAGTGTGGGCTTTAGTTAATATCTGTCTGTTAGGTCTTTAGAATAGGAAAAAAGAGTCCAAAATGGTGGTGACTAAAAGACAAAGAAAGGAAAAATCCTGTGAAAATAGAGCAAAGGAAGGTCCGAGGACAGGAGTGAGAACCTCAGGTGAAACAAATAGCCCTCCTGGCTAGCCCAATTTCCATAGGGCAGGCTCAGTGGGAGAAGAAAAAAACAAATGAAAAGAGAAGCCAAAATTGAGCCCTGCTCTTCTTTTGGGTTGGCCTGTCCTCATGCCTTGAGGATGTATTTTCCTTTGCTTGCCAAATAAAACTGAGCTGTAACTGAGCTGTAACACTGGCCCGCTGTTTAAACTGAGCTGTAACCAAGTTGTAACACTAGTCCACTGTTTCAAATTTTTGCTGCAGCAAGACAGAGCCAAAAAAATTACACACTCCCCCAACACATCAATATTTTGTTCTTTAATTATAATAAATACATATGCTAAGATAAGATGTTAAGGATAGGGAAACTATAGGTTTATTGGGACTCTCTGTATTACTCCTTTAAATATTTCTGTAAATAAAAAACTACTCTTAAAATAAAGAGTTTTTTTGTTTGTTTGTTTGTTTTTTAAAGTTACTTATCCACTAAAAATCCAATGGTCATGTATGGATGTGAGAGTTGGACTGTGAAGAAAGCTGAGCACCGAAGAATTGATGCTTTTGAACTGTGGTGTTGGAGAAGACTCTTGAGAGTCCCTTGGACTGCAAGGAGATCCAACCAGTCCATTCTAAAGGAGATCAGTCCTGGGTGTTCTTTGGAAGGAATGATGCTAAAGCTGAAACTCCATACTTTAGCCAACTCATGTGAAGAGTTGACACATTGGAAAAGACCCTGATGCTGGGAGGGATTGGGGGCAGGAGGAGAAGGGGACGACAGAGGATGAAGTCGTTGGATGGCATCACCAACTCGATGGACATGAGTTTAAATGAACTCCAGGAATTGGTGATGGACATGGAGGCCTGGCGTGTTGCAATTCATGGGGTCACAAAGAGTTGGACACGACTGAGTGACTGAACTGAACTGAACTGATCCACTAAAAAAAATACATACAACCTAAGAGTTGAGAGTTAGGCTTAATTAGGTGGGCATGTTAGGACTCAAGCGTGGGAGACAGTATCTCAGGTGACCCCTAGAGAGCTGATTTCTGAAAAGGTGAGAGAGGAGCCAGGTTATATACAAATTTGCAGCAAAGGGCATGTAGTCTGAATATGAAAAGATTACTATTAATTAAGAGAAAACTAAATCTCACAGGCTTCCCAGGTGGCGCTAGTGGTAAAGAACCCACCTGCTAATGCAAGAGACATAAGAGACCCGGGTTGGATCCTTGGGTCAGGAAGATTCCCTGGAGGAGGGCATGGCAACCCACTCTAGTATTCTTTCCTGAAGAATCCCATGGATAAAGGAGCCTGGCCAGCTACAGTCCATAGGGTCACAAAGAGTTGGACAGGACTAAAGCGACTTAGTACACAAGCACAAATCTCACAAATGAAGAGATTTAGTGATCTGTGCTTGGAAAGATCCAAGTGTCTGGGCTTGCTGAAATAATTTCTTTCATATGCATCTAGCTATCTGGAGCCAATCCTTCTTTCTTTATTGTTTACATACTAATTCTTTGTTTACCATTAGAGATGGTGAATATGGCAAGTAGCTGCTTCTCACATGCCCCAGCTCCAGGGAGGAAGTAGCTGATGGCTTCCAAAAAGCTGACTTTGTTTCACCTGGGCTCAGGAATTTACATTTGGAAAAGGCTTATTTACTGATAGAGTGTAAAGGATAAAGCATTTCATTTCACATATCCCATGTCAATTTCAACATTTTCCAAACAGTGATGTTTATAAGTCTTTTTTACAGACTATGCCTTAGCTTTCAATTAAATTGTATAAAAAATTTGTTCTGTACTCAGAGGTTGTCTCTGCATTTATTGTTTTGTGTTTCCTTGTTTGTCACTTGGATAGAGGATTGAGTAATTTGGAAAACTCTCTTAGTACTTGTTTCCTGTTGAAAGCATATCTTATTTTATCAGAAAAATCATTTCATAGTAAAATTCTCTATCCCTTCTCAAAACACAAAGAAATTTTTTTTCTAATAATGAAAAAGCAAAGCACATTTTCAAAAATATTTAAATGAAATGTTACTTTCTGTCCCTGTCTCCCATATTACGACTTGCCTATTCTAGTCCTTTTTAGGCAAAGGCACTGAGGTTGTGAATTGCCAGATTCAGACCTACCTTCCTTCTTTCTGAGCTGACCATTATTTATTAGTCGTTGGGTCTGGAGATGGTGAAGGTTATTAACCCTTGGGCATAGCTAGACAGCAAGTCAAGTCCTACACACACTGACTTCCTCTTCTTTCCAAACTGGCCCAGGTAACCCAAGTGCCATAATGGCTTCAGGCTTAGCCTGAAGTAGAAGTTATAATACTAATACAGTGCAGAATATTCTGTCACAAGCAATAATCCAATCCCAGTCTCCCATTCGATGTTTGAGAACAATTTTTAAGTCACCCAGAGGTGTCCTGATGAATATACACATTTTCCAGAGGAAGTAAACACACTTCTGGATCCTCCAAGACCTTGATTGTCCTTTCAGAAAGGCATCTTCTATTTGGATTGGCCCCCAAAGACAGGACCATTATCCTAATGCTGAACCCAAATAGCACCATCTTCACTATTAAGTGCTAATGAAAATACTAAATGACTAGCATATTAGAGTGGTTCGTGAAGTACAGTACATAGGAACACCACAGAGTGTCACTGCCTTTTAAGGTCTAAGCATTTTATAAAACAATTAGAAAATATGAAGTCTGTGATAAATCCCCACCAAGTATCTAGCCATGAAGATTCTTGGGAGAAGAAGAACTAGAACTAGAAGAAGAAGAACTAGAGAACTTGATATAAATAGAGAAGGCTTTAGGGAGAGGTAGTTTAAAGCTGGACATTGAAGGACATAGAAATATATATTTTCAGAGGAATAAAGTTATTTTTAGTAGGGGAGAAGGCATGCTCAAATCATTATCAAGGGTTCATCTTCTGATCAGACTTCAGTATGTAGCATGAAATAAGAGGCTTCAAATATGAGAAGTCTAAGATTTTTCTCAGACTCAGACAGATTTTCTCAGAAAGATGATTCTGTACACAGAAATCCTAATACAAAGGTCTTATACCAGACCTTACAGAATCTTCAGGAGATTCAGGGATAGTCATCTTGCTCATCCCTTAGCCCTCAAAAGACTCACTCTCAGTATAGCAGAGATGTGGTTTGAATAACTGACATGGACATCCAAGAGTTCTAAAGATCATTTATGGCCTAAAATAATAAATCTTGAATCCCTGAAACTCTAGAGTCATACATTCCAAATGTGGGGCTAATCTGGCATAAAAGACTGTTGATAATGAGAAACCTTAAGCATAACAACATATCTTTTCTAACTTTCTGATCTCACTTTTTATCTAGACAATTGCCCTTTTTTATTTTAAAATTATTATGTTTTTTTCATCTTTGTATTCTGAGGATATAGTAGGTTTAAAGTAGAGCACTCTTCTCAAGTTGATGCCCAGTAAATGAGTTTTAGGCAGGAGATCTACTGAAAGATTTTTAGCACAGGGTGAGTGAGATCAAAACGCTACTCGGAAAAGATGACTTTGGCAGTGGAGAGACGTGAATTGGAGTGAAGAAGACTTGAAAATTAGAAATGTGGTTCGAAGGTTAAGAGCCTGAATCAGGAAGACTACAGAAGAACTGCCATCTGAGAGTCCATGAAGAATCAAGATAATTTGTTTGTAATCATAAGTGATAGAAATTGTGTAAATTGTGATATTGGCATCTTGGAAGCTTATTGGAAATGTACTCTCAGGCCCCAGAGGAGACCTAGAGAATCAACATCTGCATTTGAACAAATTTCCTAGGAGATTTGTATGCACGTTCAAGTCTGAAAAGCATTGGTCAAAGAAGAAGAAAGGCACATTTCCTTTGTTTTCTAGTCAAAGGATGTCTCAGCAATTTCTTTTATTATAGATTTCTTTATAGATTCGTATGAAGTGATATTCAGCCAGGAACAGGTAAAACATTAGTTGTCTCAAAGATCCAGGGAAACAATTGAGAATTTTTTGTGGAAATAAAGCCCTGTTATCTACAGAAGGCATACACACCTTTAGAAAACTCATAATGAAACATGAAGCAGTAAGGTTTGTTTTCTATTGCATTTTTGTGGCAAATGCTTCTTAACTATACATAGAGGATACAAGATCCATAAGCAGCCTTAATTCTCAGGTATCTCAATGAGGCTTGCAACTCATTTATCTTCCCCATAGAAACTTTAAAAAATCTATTAGTCTTGCTCTTCCAGGCCTTTCTTGAAGCTAAATTCCAATCAGTTAATCATAAGAGTATACAATGGCCTTCCCAGGTGGCTCAGTGGTAAAGAATCTGCCGGTAATGAAGGAGACATGGATTCAATCCTTGGGTCAGGAAGATCCCCTGGAGAAGGAAATGGCAACCCTCTCCAGGATTCTTGCCTGGGAAAACTCATGGACAAAGGAGCCTGGTGGGCTACAGTCCATAGGTTTGAAAAGAGTCAGACATGACTGAACACACATGCAGGCAACATAAGAGTACATAATACATGTAATGTTTATAATATGCCAGGCATTGTTCTAAGCACTTTACCTATATCAACTCATTAAATCTTCACAAGAACACTATGATATAACTAGTATTAGTGTAGTCTTCTTTATTTTACTAGTATCACACTTGAAGAATCACTTCATTATGTAACAAACTATCCCTTTGTGTTTTCTAGTTTTTAGCTTATATAATTGTTTTAAAATTGTCTTTTTGTAGGGAAAAAAAAACCTAGATTCACATGAGTGATGTAAACTGAGAATTCTCAGATACTTTGAAAATAGCATTTTTGAATTAAATAAGAGCTGTTCTGTAATGTCTCATACCAGACGCATACTTGCTGTCTTTCTTTTCAACTAATCCTTTTTCAAAATTCTGTCCAGGCAACTCTGTTCTACTATCTCTCTTGTTCTAATTTTTTTATTATCCCAGAAGGAATAATTTTCCAAATATTTCACGTATGAAAAATGTTAAGTTTTGTTCCCAAAATAAGGGATATAAAAGATTTCAGAACTTTCATAAAAGTGGTAGGAAACCTATGAAACTGAGTTCCTCTCAAAGAGTTCCCCTGCCAAGTTTATCGGAGAAGGCAATGGCACCCCACTCCAGTACTCTTGCCTGGAAAATCACGTGGACGGAGGAGCCTGGTAGGCTGCAGTCCATGGGGTCGCTAAGAGTCAGACACTACTGAAGCAACTTAGCAGCAGCAGTAGCAGCCAAGTTTATGATTGACTTGTCCCAATTCAAATCTTTATTCTTTTGTGTTGTTCCCTTTCTTGTTCCCCTCTGACCTCAGTCCTGCTAACTGAGCCATTAGCAACCAGAGTCAGATGTCTAAAATCACTGTTGTCTGTAACATTGTTAACATACAAATTCAGGTTGTTTCTCTAAGGCAAGATGAGCTTACAGATGCCTGGGTCAGGGACAAGCAGACCAGACATAGACATGTTGACTCCTAAAACTATGATCAAGAAATGTCACAAGACCATGACTAACCCAGCTTCTTCATTCTTCCCTTAAAAAACCCCCTAAGTCAAAGATCAGGTTGGAGTAGATTTGAAACTTGTCTCCCTCTTTGCTTGGTGTCCTGCAAAAAGCCCTTTGCTGCAAACACCTGCTGTCAGAGCTTTGCTTTCTCTACTGTGGGCACAGGAGTCCATTGCTCAGGTTCACCTAGAAACTGCAGTTGTTTCTGCTTTGTCATTAATTACCTACCTCACATGACCTCTATTTCTTCGTCTGTAAAAGAAGAGTGTTGAACTAAGTCTGTTTCCTTTGTCCTAATCCTGTGTATGGACACAAGATGGAGGGCCAACAATCTCCCATCAGAGATCAGATTAGAGGCCCTACTGCTGAGCCACTTTATGATGTTGCAAGGATACCTGGAGCTTTCTTGTTACTAAAAAGGAGGAAACAAAAGAGAACTCTGCTAGAAGTCTACTCATCATAAATCTATTCAACGGGGACAGGGGACAGTTAATCTCCTTTTCCTATTAATAGATACAGATGCCTAGGGGCTTAACATTTTCCTACTAGCTTAATAAGGAGAAAAAGATTGAAAGGGAGGCAGACAGAGATGCCTAATTGCATAGCTAGCAGCTATGACAGTGTTGCTCAAAGGGACACACTCAAAAACGGAGAAAAAAAGGCAAAAAAGGCAAAATGGTAATTCAGCATAGCCCATGCCGGCAACTTGCCCCAAAGGGAATTAAAAGCAAATCATTCTGATCTGTTTTGCTGCATCTGTAGAAACACATTCAATTAAAACTCCAGATGAACTTTCAGTTACCATCAGGCCTGCCCAGCAATAGAAAACAAAGCTAAACATGGATTGGTCTCCCTGAATATGCCATGGGTTAACAACTACAAGAATAACAAAAAAGAAAAAAAAAGCTAAATGCCCCTGGTTTAACAAAACCATTGTGTTTTTCAGTTCAGGAAGCTATCAGGTCTCATTAGGCTCATATGTTTCCTGGACTTTTGAAGACAGGAAGCTTATAAGAGGGAAAGGGCCTCTTCATATGTCTGTAAAATGAAAAACATTTCATACATGTGTATTGCAGTTTTTCTAGTTCCATTTCTAAAATAAAAAGATTTTTATCACATCTGAAGTACAACACCATAGAAGTTACTTCAGTTCAGTTCAGTTCAGTTGCTCAGTTGTGTCCGACTCTTCGAGACCCCATGAATCGCAGCAGCACGCCAGGCCTCCCTGTCCATCACCAACTCCCGAAGTTCACCCAGACTCACCTCCATCGAGTCAGTGATGCCATCCAGCCATCTCATCCTCTGTCGTCCCCTTCTCCTCCTGCCCCCAATCCCTCCCAGCATCAGAGTCTTTTCCAATGAGTCAACTCTTCACATGACGTGGCCAAACTACTGGCTTTTCAGCTTCAGCATCATTCCCCCCAAAGAAATCCCAGGGCTGATCTCCTTCAGAATGGACTGGTTGGATCTCCTTGCAGTCCAAGGGACTCTCAAGAGTCTTCTCCAACACCACAGTTCAAAAGCATCAATTCTTCAGCGCTCAGCCTTCTTCACAGTCCAACTCTCACATCCATACATGACCACAGGAAAAACCATAGCCTTGACTAGACAGACCTTTGTTGGCAAAGTAATGTCTCCACTTTTGAATATGCTATCTAGGATGGTCATAACTTTCCTTCCAAGGAGTAAGCGTCTTTTAATTTCATGGCTGCAGTCACCATCTGCAGTGATTTTGGAGTCCCCCAAAATAAAGTCAGCCACTATTTCCACTGTTTCCCCATCTATTTCCCATGAAGTGATGGGACCAGATGCCATGATCTTCATTTTCTGAATGTTGAGCTTTAAGACAACTTTTTCACTCTCCTCTTTCACTTTCATTAAGAGGCTTTTTAGTTCCTCTGCACTTTCTGCCATAAGGGTGGTGTCATCTGCATATTTGAGGTTATTGATATTTCTCCCAGCAATCTTGATTCCAGCTTGTGTTTCTTCCCGTCCAGCGTTTCTCATGATGTACTCCGCATATAAGTTAAATAAGCAGGGTGATAAAATACAACCTTGTACTCCTTTTCCTATTTGGAACCAGTCTGTTGTTCCGTGTCCAGTTCTAACTGTTGCTTCCTGACCTGCATACAGATTTCTCAAGAGGCAGGTCAAGTGATCTGGGTTCTTCAAATAATTTGTTCCTGGAGGGGAAACACAGTACCTTGAAAATAACATGTAAATTAAGAAGAAATGAAAGTTATGTAAAAGAGGCCAAATCTTACACACTGAATTATTTTATCTTTGAAGAATTTTTGCTGAATGGTGTTTATTAAGCTTCTATTCTGATATTACAGATAATGTCTTAAAAAACCACACTGTGAAAAACCTAATTTATACCTGGGTGTTACCCAGTAATTTGAAATTGAACAGTCTGTTTTGAAACCTTACTATGAGCCGGGTCTACTACTAGACACTGAGAACAGGTATGAAAAGATCATTGCTTTAACCTAAGTAAGTTAGTAAGGAATCAAGGCTGTTGCTTACAAATAACAAAACCTCTGTTTAACTTCTTGCATTTCCCCAGAGAAGGAAAATATGTTTAAAAAAAAAAAAGTGTGTATGAATCCTGGGAGCCCCAAGTTAACTGCTGCTGCTGGTGCTACTAAGTCGCTTCAGTCGTGTCCGACTCTGTGTGACCCCACAGACAGCAGCCCACCAGGCTCCGCCGTCCCTGGGATTCTCCAGGCAAGAATACTGGATTGGGTTGCCATTTCCTTCTCCAATGCATGATAGTGAAAAATGAAAGTGAAGTCGCTCAGATGTGTCCGACTCCTAGCGACCCCATGGACTACAGCCTACCAGGCTCCTCCGTCCATGGGATTTTCCAGGCAAGAGTACTGGAGTGGGTTGCCACTGCCTTCTCTGTGAGTTAACTAATATCTGCTATAACTTTAACAATGGTTCATGTAATTTAGTACAAATATGAGATTTGCCTCAGGCTGTTTTTACCAAAATATTTTTGCTAAAATGGTTGCCTTAATCCACACACACAAGCCATGTAAGAGTTTCTGTTGCTCCACTTTCTAGCCAACAGTTAACATCATCAGACATTTAGAGTTTTGCCAATAGGATAGGTATGAAATTATAAAACATATGGTTTTATTTTGCATTTTTCCATTTAATAGTGAGGTTGAGGATCTTTTATGGTTATTTCATTTTCAGTTTTCCTAATTTCACCTTCTGTGATGTCCATTCATGTCTTTTGTCTATTTTGTGTTTGGATGTTAAATACTGTATTTGTATTCCTCTAATGGTTACTTAAAATTTTTTCTATATTTATGAAGTTTAAAGCAAACCAATAATATAAATATTTTTCTGAATAATAAAAAACCTTGAAAATGTCTTATATCTATCCTGTCAGTCCTAACTTAAATGTTATCGTTGTCCAGTGTTTCAGTTCTTCCCAACTTTTAATCCCCAAATAGATGTTATTTGCTATTTAATTCAATTCCTCTTTGATTACATCTTAGTGATTACTTTCTCATTCTTTGTTCACATTGCTGTGTCGAATGTTAAATATTTCTAAAAGATTATCTCCACATTTTCCTTATTCTTGAAGTACATTGTTTAGACATTTCTTTAGTGAAAGTCTATTGATGCTAAACTTAGCTTCATTTGTCTGAAAATGTCTTAATTTACCCCTGTATCACAATGAAAGTCTTTAGTTCATCCACGTTTTTCAATAAGAATTTAAATGAATATATTTTCACTTGACTTTTTTGTAGCATCTTAAAAATACTTTTCTCTATCTTTTGTCTTCTGCTGTTATTCAGTTCAGTTCAGTTTTCAGTTCAGTTCAGTTTTCAGTTCAGTTCAGTTCAGTCACTCAGTCGTGTCTGACTCTTTGCAACCCCATGAACCACAGCATGCCAGGCCTCCCTGTCCATCACCAACTCCCGGAGTTCACTCAGACTCATGTCCATCGAGTCAGTCATACCATCCAGCCATCTCATACTCTGTCGTCCCCTTTTCCTCCTGCCACCAATCCCTCTCAGCATCAGAGTCTTTTCCACTGAGTCAAATCTTCTCATGAGGTGGCCAAAGTACCGGAGTTTCAGCTTTAGCATCATTCCTTCCAAAGAACACCCAGGGCTGATCTCCTTTAGAATGGACTGGTTGGATCTCCTTGCAGTCCAAGGGACTCTCAAGAGTCTTCTCCAACACCACAGTTCAAAAGCATCAATTCTTCGGCGCTCAGCTTTCTTCACAGTCCAACTCTCACATCCATACATGACCACAGGAAAAACCATAGCCTTGACTAGATGGATCTTTGTTGGCAAAGTAATGTCTCTGCTTTTCAATATGCTACCTAGGTTGGTCATAACTTTTCTTCCAAGGAGTAAGTGTCTTTCAATTTCATGGCTGCAATCACCATCTGCAGTGAATTTGGAGCCCCAAAAATAAAGAAGCCTGACACTGTTTCCACTATTTCCCCATCTATTTCCCATGAAGTGATGGGACCAGATGCCAGGTGGTCTGGTATTCCCATCTCTTTCAGAATTTTCCACAGTTTATTGTGATCCACACAGTCAAAGGCTTTGGCATAGTCAATAAAGCAGAAATAGATGTTTTTCTGGAACTCCCTTGCTTTTACGATGATCCAGCGGATGTTGGCAATTTGATCTCTGGTTCCTCTGCCTTTTCTAAAACCAGCTTGAACACCTGGAAGTTCACAGTTCATGTACTGCTGAAGCCTGGCTTGGAGAATTTTGAGCATTATTTTACTAGCATGTGAGATGAGTGCAATTGTATGGTAGTTTGAGCATTCTTTGGCATTGCCTGTCTTTGGGATTGGAAATGGTCTTTAGCTTCTATTTTAAGGATCTGATTTTTATGGGGCATACCATCTACCCAATCTTGCTTGATTTCAAAGTCTAGTTTCCTATTCATAGTGTGACTGTTAAATCAGAAATTTCTCAACTATGGATACTGGTGTATCTTTGAAAACAGATTAAAATTCTTGTTTCCACTCCCTTGTTATTTTTGACCCCTGGGCATATCACTTAATCTGGGAGAATGTTTGTTGTATCTGTTCTAGTATTTCTAGATATCTTATAGTTGGAAGAATTTTTAATCAATCCTGATTCCTAAGTTATCAGAATAGATACCAGTCTTATGTGTTCCATTTAAAAAAGTAATCACATTTGGGGTGTGTGTGTGTGTGTGTGTGCGCGCACACACATGTGCTCAGTTGCTCAGTCTGACTCTTTGTGGCCCCATGGACTGTAGTCCACCAGGCTCCTCTGTTTATAGAATTCCCAGGCAAGAATACTAGAGTGGGTTGTTATTTCCTACTCCAGGGGATCTTCCCCACTCAGAGACTGAACCCACATCTCTTGCATCTCCTCCCTCGGCAGGCAGATTCTTTACCACCAACACCACCTGGGATGTCTAATCATACCAGGAAGTGTATCTAAATATGGAAGTGTTCAGAAGCAACAGAATGTAATGTTAGGTACTAACTGCTTGGATCCCCACTCTGATCTTATCACTTAGTTTATGATCTTTGATACATTGCCTAGCCTTTCTCTGCCTTGATCTCCTCATCTGTAAAATGAGGATGATGACTTATGGATTACACTGAGAAGTGAGTCAGTAAGACCAGCATTGTTTATGTGTGCATTAAGTTTTAAATAAATATTACTTAATCAGCACATCTTTTGTAAGTAGAATCACTAAAATACTTGCATAGGAGTTGAAAATGAAATTATCATCTATTGTACAGCTGGTCTGAATGAGGCACTATGTATCTTCTCTACTATGGTGACAAACATAATTCTCACAAGTCTATTATGTATGCATGTATATTTTATTCCTATTATACCTGTGAAGAAAATTGCTCACCCCTAATTCACACAAGCTGGAATCAAGACTGCCGGGAGAAATATCAATAACCTCAGATATACAGATGACACCACCCTTGTGGCAGAGAGTGAAGAGGAACTAAAAAGCCTCTTGATGAAAGTGAAAGTGGAGAGAGTAAAAGTTGGCTTAAAGCTCAACATTCAGAAAATGAAGATCATGTATCCAGTCCCATCACTTCATGGGAAATAGATGGGGAAACAGTGGAAACTGTCAAACTTTATTTTTTGGGGCTCTAAAATCACTGCAGATGGTGACTGCAGCCATGAAATTAAAAGACGCTTACTCCTTGGAAGGAAAGTTATGACCAACCTAGATAGCATATTCAAAAACAGAGACATTACTTTGCCGACAAAGGTCCGTCTCGTCAAGGCTATGGTTTTTCCTGTGATCATGTATGGATGTGAGAGTTGGACTGTGAAGAAGGCTGAGCGCTGAAGAATTGATGCTTTTGAACTGTGGTGTTGGAGAACTCTTGAGAGTCCCTTGGACTGCAAGGAGATCCAACCAGTCCATTCTGAAGGAGATCAGCCCTGGGATTTCTTTGGGGGGAATGATGCTAAAGCTGAAACTCCAGTACTTTGGCCACCTCATGTGAGGAGTTGACTCATTGGAAAAGACTCTGATGCTGGGAGGGATTGGGGGCAGGAGGAGAAGGGGACGACAGAGGATGAGATGGCTGGATGGCATCACTGACTTGATGGACGTGAGTCTGAGTGAACTCCGGGAGTTGGTGATGGACAGGGAGGCCTGGAGTGCTGCGATTCATGGGATCGCAAAGAGTAGGACATGACTGAGCAACTGAACTGAACTGAATTCACACAGCTTCTGCATAGTTGAGTAAGAATGAAATCCAGGTTTGTCTTGCTCCAGAATTTAAATCTGACAACAGATTTAAGTTCAAGTCTAGACTCCATCAGTTACCAATATCCAATACTCATACTTTCTATGTGCCAGTTACTATTTAGGAGCATTTGACTCATCTCTTTACCATAATAAAGGTGTGAAAAATGTACTAGCATTTTCATCACTCCATTTTATGAATGAGAAAACTAAAGAATAGAGAGTTTGAGTAACTTTCATGAGTCATTCAGTAAATGCAAAGTAGAGAAAAATTTGAACCCAGAGTGTCTAGTTCTCAAGTCCATACTTTATTAATCTGTGCTATAGAACTTGTTCAAGCATACTATTCTGCCTGAACGTTAGCTTCCTTATCCTTAATATGAAGATTAATGTACTTTAAGAGATTTTGTGAGAGGATTTAATAACATCATACAGATGAAAGGTTTTTTTTTAAACTATAGCACCTTCAAATGAAGGTTTTTACATGACAGATTTTTGTACTATAGGCAACAATTTAAGCTCATAAAATGAATAAATTGAAATCTTGATAGCTTAATGTTTACTTTGGATTTTCTTCCAAAAGAGATTGTCAACATTGAGATGATAATTTCATCAGCTTTTGTGAAAAAATTGAATTTCATCAGAGTGATCCCATCCTGACTATCATTTATAAATATTTACTTACATCTTCCCCTTTCATTATAACAATGACTAATCACGCATCAATTGATCTTAATTATATGAGTGATTTACAAAACATTGAATTATTTTACATGATTGAGGGTTTGGATATTGAAGGGAGTTGAAAATTGACAAAAGAGGCACCTGTAAATGGAAGAGATTAGAAATTGTACTGTTCATGTTTGAAATTTGGGGGCCAAACATAGATATGGATATATTATAAGTATCTGCATAAACTTCTAATTCCAGTCCCTTCAACTCTCCATGATATGAAGTACCTATACAGACATTGCTACTGCTGCTTTGTCGCTAAGTTGTCTCCAACTCTCTTGCTATCCCATGGACCGCAGACTGCCAGGCTCTGTCCATGGGATTCTCTAGGCAAGAATACTGGAGTGGGTTGCCATTTCCTTCTCCAGGGGATCTTCCCAATCCAGGGATCGAAGGTCAATTATAATAGTGTTTAGCTGCAAGGCACCCATCAGAAAACTGATAAAACACCTTGATTATGATGCAAGCAATTATGAATATAAACAATAGCAGTTTATAGAATAGGTATGAAACTCCTCTTTTATATACTTTACAGTAATGGTAAATCAGGCAGCTCACCAGGGCATAGTCCTTTTTCTAAATGACTCATTAGAGTGAAATAGTTAAAAATAAGAAGTGTTTTGTCTGAAACAGTTTCTTCAAGGGGAGAAGTTTCTTCATTTAAACTGAAAACTCAATGTACTTCTCTGTTCTTTTGTTAGCATTTTCTTACAATTTTTACTACTCTTTATATTACTATGTGTGAAACTATTTCCCCAATATGCATGACTGTAAAAACTAAATGAAGTTTTTAAGCATAACAATGTATCTAAGCTGTATTTTCATTCCTATAGAAAGATATCTGCCTTTTTAATTGAATGACCATGTAATATTTCACAGTAACATGATCAAATGCCATTCTCCTATTAATAAACTTTTAGGCTATTACTATAATTTTTCTATTAGAAGTAATGTGACGATAAGCATGTTTGTATTTTTGTGAACATGTGACTGTTTGTATATAATCCTAAATAATGAAGTTTCTGGGATAAAACCAATGCCCATGTTAAATATAACAGATACTGCTAACCTTCTCACCGAAAACTTATGCCAATATATATATATAAACATAAGCAAGTGAAGGAAGAGGATTTCTCCCCATCCTGCCAAGATTCTCAGCCTATTTTAAGAAAATTTTGAAGAATGTGGTTGTATTTCTTTCTCCACACTCCTTATTTATTTAGGTGTAAGTGATTTACAGCATTAGTTTCAGGAACACAACATAGTGGTTAGATATTTTTACAGTACAAAATGATCACCACAATAATTTTATGTTTTACCATACAAAATTCCTATGATATTATTTACAGCTTTTCCTGTGCTGTATTGAATCCTGTGACTTATTTATTTTATAACTGAGAGTCTGTACCTCTTACTCTCCCTCACCTATTTCCCTCATCCTCCCAACCCTCTCCCCTTTTGCAGATGAGTTTCTTTCTGTTTTTGTCATTTTTGTTTGTAAGTTTCATTTTTAAAATTCCAAAAATAAGTGAAATCATATGTTATTCATCTTTCCGTTTCTAACTTATTTTACTTAGCATAATACTTTCTGGGTCTGTTTATGTTGTCACAAATGGGAATGTTTCATTCTTTTTTAGGGCTGAGTGATATTCCATTGCATGTATATATATACATATATATATATATACACACACACATACCATGTCTTTTTTTATCCATTCATTTATCTACGGACACTTAGGTTGCTTCCATATCTTACCTATTCAGAACAATGCTGCAGTAAACACAGGGACACATAATTCTTTTCAAATTTGTATTTTTGTTTTTTCTGGAAAAATACTGATAAGTAGCATTGCTGGATCATATATTAGTTATATTTTTAATTTTTTAAGAATCTCCATACTGCTTTTCATAGTGGCTGTGTCAATTTCAGTTCAGTTCAGTCGCTCAGTCATGTCCAACTCTCTGAGACCCCATGAATCGCAGCACGCCAGGCCTCTCTGTTCATCACCAACTCCCGGAGTTCACTCAAACTCATGTCCATCGAGTCAGTCATACCATCCAGCCACCTCATCCTCTATCGTCCCCTTCTCCTCCTGCCCCCAATTCCCCCCAGCATCAGAGTCTTTTCCAATGAGTCAACTCCTCGCATGAGGTGGTCAAAGTACTGGAGTTTCAGCTTTAGCATCATTCCTTCCAAAGAACACCCAGGACTGATCTCCTTTAGAATGGACTGGTTGGATCTCCTTGCAGTCCAAGGGACTCTCAAGAGTCTTCTCCAACACCACAGTTCAAAAACATCAATTCTTCAGTGCTCACAGTCCAGCTCTCACATCCATACATGACCACTGGAAAAAACATAGGCTTGACTAGATGGACCTTTGTTGGCAAAGTAGTATCTCTGCTTTTGAATATGCTATCTAGGTTGGTCATAATTTTCCTTCCAAGGAGTAAGCGTCTTTTAATTTCATGGCTGCAGTCACCATCTGGAGACCAGAAAAATAAAGTCTGACACTGTTTCCACTGTTTCCCCATCTATTTCCCATGAAGTGATGGGACCGGATGCCATGATCTTCGTTTTCTGAATGTTGAGCTTTAAGCCAACTTTTTCACTCTCCTCTTTCATCAAGAGGCTTTTTAGTTCCTCTTCACTCTCTGCCGTAAGGGTGGTGTCATCTGCATATCTGAGGTTATTGATACTTCTCCTGGCAATCTTGATTCCAGCTTGTGCTTCTTCCAGCCCCGCGTTTCTCATGATGTACTCTGCATATAAGTTAAATAAGCAGGATGACAATATACAGCTTTGCCTTGATGTACTCCTTTTCCTATTTGGAACCAGTAAGTTATTCCATGTCCAGTTCTAATCCCTCAAATAGTGAAGGAGGGTTCCTATTTTTCCACATCATCATCAACATTTGTTATATGTTGTCTTTTTGATGGTAGTCATCTGACAGATTTGAGGTGATATCTTATTGGGGTTTTGATTTGCATTTCTCTGATGATTAAAGAGTATGAAGACTGTAGGATTGTATTTAAATCACTTTTTAGTACTGCACTTTGATTTGTCCCTCAGGAAAAAGAGAATAAAAATCAACTTATATTGAGCAAACCATGGATAGTGCTCACATTTATTATCCAGACACAGCAAAATATATCTACTGCTATTCATTAAAATAGAAATTTTAAAATTGTCCTTATTTATATATTTATATATTCATGAACATCTATTATTTAATAAAGAAAAACTTGCTTTCCAGTTTCCAAGAAGTAAAAGATAAAATAGAAGTTACATAAAAGGAGAGACGAGAAAGAGGTTTTCAGAAACTAAAATGATTTTTAAAAGCTAGAATAGCTCCTGGCCTTAGAAAATTGAGTAATTTGTGCAAAAAAATATTTTCTACCTTTGGTACTTGATTAGTAATATAAACACTAAAGATCAGTTAACACAGTATAGGAATACATGTTATAGTGGTTTCCAAATATGTCACTAATTTCTCTTGAAAACCACTTTACATTTTAGAAGCACCAGCTATGAATAAATGTTTCTATAATACCCTTACTTTCAGGATTTTAGAGTTATCCATAACAACTTGCTGCGTAAAAAGTTGTCACACTTGCAAGTGGGTAAATATTACATAAAGTTGCTAAATAATTTTATGTAGTATTAGTTTCATCAAATAAGTTTTAAATGAAATATGTTTGAGCTACAAATGGAGTGTATCAAGTATGTTACATTTCACAAACTTTGTTTTAAAATTTTATTCTGTATGAGAATTCCATGGTGGTCCAATGATTAGGACGCCAGGCTTCCATTGCAGGGGACACAGTTTCAATCTTTGGTTGCAGAACTAAAATTTTGCATGCCACATGGCTTGACCAATTTGTTTTTTTTATTTTGTAAACTAAAATACTAAACAAAATCTCCCAAACAATATAACAAATATAGCTCTCCCCTGAAAAGATAGTATTATTAATATTTGGTGAAATTAAAATCCAGTATTTTTTAGAAGAAATAAAACTGTGCTCACATAAAGGATTAACTTGTCACATCAGACTAATAAGAATCATATTTAATCAAGAGAAACCAACTTTCACTGGTGCTGCAGTCTACATGTGTCTAATAACTGGAATTGTGACTAGCTATGGTTCTATAACTTCTGGATTTCATCGGTGTTTCTGTTTCTTGTGGACTTAGTTTTTATAAGTCAAAATTTCCCAAGAATTTGTCAGTTTCATCAATATACATTTTCAAATTTCTTGTTGTAATGTTGTGCATAGTAGTATTTTGATATATTTGTAATGTTTAAAGTTCTGTAGTACTGTACTTTTTCTATTCCTGAAATTGTTTCATGGTGACCTCGTTTCTTAATCAGTTTTGCCACAGGTGTGTACATTTTATTTATATCATCAAAAAAATTAATTTATAGCTTTGTGAATCTTTTATTATATATTTGTTTCCATTTTGTTATTTTTTTTCACCTAATACAATGTAAATGCTGTGTAAATAGTTGCAAATACTATTGTGAATGCTATGGGAATAGTTGCCAGTGTGCAGCAAATACAAATTTTATTTTTTGGAACTTCCTGGAAATTTGGGGGGGATAGTTTTGATCTACAGTTGAATCTGAGGATACAGAACACACAACAGTATTTGCATTGGTATTGTACACTTCAGTTCAGTTCAGTCACTCAGTCGTGTTCGACTCTTTGTGACCCCATGAATCGCAGCACGCCAGGCCTCCCTGTCCACCACCAATTGCTGGAGTTGACTCAAACTCATGTCCATCGAGTCAGTGATGCCATCCAGCCATCTCATCCTCTGTCGTTCCCTTCTCCTCCTGCCCCCAATCCCTCCCAGCATCAGAGTCTTTTCCAACGAGTTAACTCTTCATACGAGGTGGCCAAAGTATTGGAGTTTCAGCTTTAGCATCAGTCCTTCCAATGAACACCCAGGATTGATCTCCTTTAGGATGGACTCGTTGGATCTCCTTGCAGTCCAAGGGACTCTCAAGAGTCTTCTCCATCACCACAGTTCAAAAGCATCAATTCTTCGGGACTCAGCTTTCTTCACAGTCAAACTCTTACATCCAAACATGACCACTGGAAAAACCATAGGCTTGACTAGACGGACCTTTGTTGGCAAAGTAGTGTCTCTGCTTTTGAATATGCTATCTAGGTTGGTCATAACTTTCCTTCCAAGGAGTAAGCGTCTTTTAATTTCATGGCTGCAGTCACCATCTGCAGTGACTTTGGAGCCCCCAAAAATAAAGTCTGACACTGTTTCCACTGTTTCTCCATCTATTTCTCATGAAGTGAACTTAGCTCTAGTCATATTTTCTTCATATTTTGTAGCTTAATTTCATTATGTTCAAAGAACTTTTAATGAATAGGATTCTACTGTATAACTGTACAAATCTATTTACTCTTTCTGTGGTTCACACCTGGATACTCACAGATTTGTGTGTGTGTGTGTTTATTCTCCAGATTTGTGGATTTATCTTTAAACTTGTATAACTGTAATCTTATAGACTTTGATAATTTACATAATTTTGTGCATAGCATATATAACATACGATATTCATTTAGCTTTATTTTACTATAAACATTTCTTCATTTATTTTAAATCTGTTTTTAAATGCACGTGACATTCATGCCACGTGCATGCTCTGTCACTTCAGTTGTGTCCAACCCTTTGCAATCTCATGGACTGTAGCCTCCCAGGCTCCTCTGTCCTTGGGATTCTCCAGGCAAGAATACTAGAGTGGGTTGACATTTCCTCCCCCAGGGGATCTTCCAGAGCCAGGGATCAAACCCGCCCCTTTTATATCTCCTGCATTGGCAGCCAGTTAACTGGAAATGGCACCCCACTCCAGTGTTCTTGCCTGGAGAATCCCAGGGACAGCGGAGCCTGGTGGGCTGCTGTCTATGGGGTCGAACAGAGTCCGACACGACTGAAGCAACTTAGCATTAGCATGATATTCATATAGCTTTATATTACTCTAAACATTTTCTTCATTTATTTTAAATCTGTTTTATTAGGTACATATAAATTTAACCTAGTTTTATCTTCTGGTTAACTGAAACTTGGGATCTGGTCTATTTGTTTAGAGAGTTCATGGAGATTGTTTTTCTCCTTTGTTAATTAAATTTTTTTTTCATTTCTAATATATCTAAGTGGTAAATTTTCTTATACACCCATTCTTACTTTCTTGATTCTTAACCCCCTATTCTTATTTAAAAGAAACCTTTACATATTTATCTCTTTGATGGTTTGTGCCTAAATCACATCTGTGAAGTCTCCTTTGTCACTTAAGGTAACATCCACAGGGATTACGATGTGGACATATTTGGGGTGGAGGCATTACTTGGTGCATTAAGCCCATTTTGGGGGCTTCCCTCATAGCTCAGTTGGTAAAGAATCCACCTGCAATGTAAGAGACCCTGGTTCAATTCCTGGGTCGGGAATATCCCCTGGAGAAGGGATAGGCTACCCACCCAGTATTCTTGGGTTTCCCTTGTGGCTCAGCTGGTAAAGAATCTGCATGCAGTGCAGGAGACCTGGGTTTGATCCCTGCTTGGGAAGATCTCCTGGAGAAGGCACTATATTATTCTGGCCTTAAGAATTCCATAGACTGTATACTCGATGGGGTCACAAAGAGTCGGACATGACTGAGTGACCTTCACTTTTAAAGTCTACTTTGTTTCATTCATCTATTCCTCTAAGGTACTATCTTATTTACTGTATATAATAGATCTTGTTATTTAGTAGAATGAGTATGAGAATTGTTCTTCAAAAGAGTCTGTTATTCTTTGCCCTTTACATTTATTTTTATGATTATTGACTTGTCAATTTTCACAGGTATATATACCTAATGAAATTTTTTTTTTGATTGCAAAACAGCTATAAATGAATTTGGCAAAATGTAGCACCTTTATATTTTTGTCTCCAATTATTGCATAGATTTACAAGGTACAATTAGATTTTCTCTATTAAAAATTCAATTCAGTACAGTCGCTCAGTCGTGTTCAACTCTTTGCGACCCCATGAATCGTAGAATGACAGGCCTTCCTGTCCATCACCAACTCCCGGAGTTCACTCAGACTCACATCCATCGAGTCAGTGATGCCATCCAGCCATGTCATCCTCTGTCGTCCCCTTCTCCTCTTGCCCCCAATCCCTCCCAGCATTAGAGTCTTTTCCAATGAGTCAACTCTTCGTATGAGGTAGCCAAAGTGCTGGAGTTTCAGCTTTAGCATCATTCTTTCCAAAGAAATCCCAGGGCTGATCTCCTTCAGAATGGCCTGGTTGGATCTCCTTGCAGTCCAAGGGACTCTCAAGAGTCTTCTCCAATACCACAGTTCAAAACCATCAATTCTTCGGCACTCAGCCTTCTTCACAGTCCAACTCTTACATCCGTACATGACCACAGGAAAAACCATAGCCTTGACTAGACGGACCTTTGTTGGCAAAGTCGTATCTCTGCTTTTGAATATGCTATCTAGGTTGGTCATAACTTTCCTTCCAAGGAGTAAGCGTCTTTTAATTTCATGGCTGCCGTCACCATCTGCAGTGATTTTGGAGACCAGAAAAATAAAGTCTGACACTGTTTCCACTGTTTCCCAATCTATTTTCCATGAAGTGATGGGACCAGATGCCATGATCTTCGTTTTCTGAATGTTGAGCTTTAAGCCAACGTTTTCACTCTCTACTTTCACTTTGATCAAGAGACTTTTTAGTTCCTCTTCACTTTCTGCCATAAGGGTGGTGTCATCTGCATATCTGAGGTTACTGATATTTCTCCCGGCAATCTTGATTCCAGCTTGTGCTTCTTTCAGCCCAGCATTTCTCATGATGTACTCTGCATATAAGTTAAAGAAACAATATGTGTGCCTTGGACAGATATTGTCTGGCAGCATCTTGCCCACCCACATGTGCAGCCATGGGCTTCCGTCCACTCAAAGGAAGGAAGACCACTTGCAGGGGAGGTGAATTCCAGAGACTGCATCTCTGCTCCTGCAAAGACAAGGATGCTCTTGAAGATGATCAGAAAAGTGGTCATAAGGGGGCACCCACATATACTAATAACAGTAAAAGAGAATGATTGCTATGAATGTTTCAATGAGACAGGCTGAGTCTGTGAAAGGCCATGAGTTCATAATAATATTCAAAGGAGAGGACTTTAGAAAAGTGTGGCCGAAAAGAGAGACATAAAGGTTAAAAAGAATGTTAGTGGTTATGCAGGAGACGCAAGACGAAAGAGAAATGGGATCAATGCCTGGGCAGACAGAATCCACTGGAGAAAGAAATGCTTGTCCACTCCAGTATTCTTGCCTGGGAAATCTCATGCACAGAGGAGCTGGGAGGGCTACAGTCCATGAGGCTGCAAAGAGTTGGACACAACTGAGCTGGTATCTTTCTTTTGTTTCTATGGTGCAAAGAAGAGTAAATGAAATGGGAAGTATTTTGTTAATTGAATTTAATAATAAGAGGAGTCTTGAAGTCTAAAAAAAAAAAAAAAGAAAGAAACAGGGTGACAATATACAGCCTTGACGTACTCCTTTTCCTATTTGGAACCAGTCTGTTGTGCCATATCCAGTTCTAACTGTTGCTTCCTGACCTGCATATAGGTTTCTCAAGAGGCAGATCAGATGGTCTGATATTCCCATCTCTTTCAGAATTTTCCACAGTTTATTGTGATCCACACAGTCAAAGCCTTTGGCATAGTCAATAAAGCAGAAATAGATGTTTTTCAGGAACTCTCTTGCTTTTTCGATGATCCAGCGGATGTTGGCAGTTTGATCTTTGGTTCCTTTGCCTTTTCTAAAACCAGCTTGAACATCAGGAAGTTCATGGTTCACGTATTGCTGAAGCCTGGCTTGGAGAATTTTGAACATTACTTTACTAGCGTGTGAGATGAGTGCAATTGTGCGGTAGTTTGAGCATTCTTTGGCATTGCCTTTCTTTGGCATTGGAATGAAAACTGACCTTTTCCAGTCCTGTGGCCACTGCTGAGTTTTCCAAATTTGCTGGCATATTGAGTGCAGCCCCTGGTCTTGTTTTTGTTGACTGTATAGACCTTCTCCATCTTTAGCTGCAAAGAATATAATCAATCTGATTTCAGTGTTGACCATCTGGTGATGTCCATGTATAGAGTCTTCTCTTGTGTTATTGGAAGAGGGTGTTTGTTATGACCAGTGCATTTTCTTGGCAAAACTCTATTAGTCTTTGCCCTGCTTCATTCCGTATTCCAAGGCTAAATTTGCCTGTAACTCCAGGTGTTTCTTGACTTCCTACTTTTGCATTCCAGTCCCCTGTAATGAAAAGGACATCTTTTTTGGGTGTTAGTTCTAAAAGGTCTTGTAGGTCTTCATAGAACCATTCAACTTCAGCTTCTTCAGCATTACTGATTGGGGCGTAGACTTGGATTACTATGATATTGAATGGTTTGCCTTGGAAATGAACAGAGATCATTCTGTCGTTTTTGAGATTGCATCCAAGTACTGCATTTTGGACTTTTTTGTTGACCATGACTGTGGCTCAGACCATGAACTCCTTATTGCCAAATTCAGTCTGAAATTGAAGAAAGTAGGGAAAATCACTAGACCATTCAGGTATGACCTAAATCAAATCCCTTATGATTATACAGTGGAAGTGACAAATAGATTTAAGGGCCTAGATCTGATAGATAGAGTGATAAACTATGGAATGAGGTTCATGACATTGTACAGGAGACAGGGATCAAGACTATCCCCATGGAAAAGAAATGCAAAAAAGCAAAATGGCTGTCTGGGGAGGCCTTACAAATAGCTGTGAAAAGAAGAGAAGCAAAAAGCAAAGGAGAAAAGGAAAGATATAAGCATTTGAATGCAGAGTTCCAAAGAATAGCAAGAAGAGATAAGAAAACCTTCCTCATTGATCAATGCAAAGAAATAGAGGAAAACAATAGAATGGGAAACACTAGGGATCTCTTCAAGAAAATCAGAGATACCAAAGGAACATTTCATGCAAAGATGGGCTCAATAAAGGACAGAAATGGAATGGACCTAACAGAAGCAGAAGATATCAAGAAGAGATGGCAAGAATACACAGAAGAACTGTACAAAAAAGATCTTCATGACCCAGATAATCACGATGGTGTGATCACTGACCTAGAGCCAGACATCCTGGAATGTGAAGTCAAGTGGGCCTTATAAAGCATCACTACGAACAAAGCTAGTGGAGGTGATGGAATTCCAGTTGAGCTATATCAAATCCTGAAAGATGATGCTGTGAAAGTACTTTACTCAATATGCCAGCAAATTTGGAAAACTCAACAGTGGCCACAGGACTGGAAAAGGTCAGTTTTCATTCCAATCCCAAAGAATGGCAATGCCAAAGAATGCTCAAACTACCGCACAATTTCACTCATCTCACACGCTAGTAAAGTAATGCTTAAAATTCTCCAAGCCAGGCTTCAGCAATATGTGGACCGTGAACTTCCTGATGTTCAAGCTGGTTTTAGAAAAGGCAGAGGAACCAGAGAGCAAATTGCCAACATCGGCTGGATCATGGAAAAAGAGAGTTTCAGAAAAACATCTATTTCTGCTTTATTGACTATGCCAAAGGCTTTGACTGTGTGGATCACAATAAACTGTGAAAAATTCTGAAAGAGATGGGAATACCAGACCACCTGATCTGCCTCTTGAAAAATTTTTATGCAGGTCAGGAAGCAACAGTTAGAACTAGAAATGGAACAACAGACTGGTTCCAAATAGGAAAAGGAGTACATCAAGGCTGTATATTGTCACCCTGTTTCTTTAATTTATATGCAGAGTACATCATGAGAAACGCTGGGCTGGAAGAAACACAAGCTGGAATCAAGATTGCTGGGAGATATATCAATAACCTCAGATATGCAGATGACACCACCCTTATGGCAGAAAGTGAAGGGGAACTAAAAAGTCTCTTGATGAAAGTGAAAGAGGAGAGTGAAAAGGTTGGCTTAAAGCTCAACATTCAGAAAATGAAGTTCATGGCATCCGGTCCCATCACTTCATGGGAAATAGATGGGGAAACAGTGGAAACAGTGTCAGACTTTACTTTTCTGGGCTCCAAAATCACTGCAGATGGTGACTGCAGCCATGAAATTAAAAGACGCTTACTCCTTGGAAGGAAAGTTATGACCAACCTAGATAGCATATTCAAAAGCAGAGACATTACTTTGCCAACAAAGTTCCGTCTAGTCAAGCCTCTGGTTTTACCAGTGGTCATGTATGGATGTGAGAGTTGGACTGTGAAGAAGGCTGAGTGCCGAAGAATTGATGGTTTTGAACTGTGGTATTGGAGAAGACTCTTGAGAGTCCCTTGGACTGCAAGGAGATCCAACCAGTCCATTCTGAAGGAGATCAGCCCTGGGATTTCTTTGGAAGGAATGATGCTAAAGCTGAAACTCCAGCACTTTGGCCACATCATGTGAAGAGTTGACTCATTGGAAAAGACTCTGATGCTGGGAGGTATTGGGGGCAAGGGGAGAAGGGGACGACAGAGGATGAGATGGCTGGATGGCATCACTGACTCGATGGACGTGAGTCTGGGTAAACTCCGGGAGTTGGTGATGGACAGGAAGGCCTGTCATGCTGCAATTCATGGGGTTGCAAAGAGTCGGACACAACTGAGTGACTGATCTGATCTGATCTGATCTATGTGCAGCACTTTCACAGCATCATCTTTCAGGATTTGAAATAGCTCAACTGGAATTCCATCACCTCCACTAGCTTTGTTTGTAGTGATGCTTTCTAAGGCTCCCTTGACTTCACGTTACAGGATGTCTGGCTCTAGGTCAGTGATCATATCATCAGGATTATCTGGGTCGTGAAGATCTCTTTTGTACAGTTCTTCTGTGTATTCTTGCCACCTCCTCTTAATATCTTCTGCTTCTGTTAGTCCATACCATTTCTGTCCTTTATTGAGCCCATCTTTGCATGAAATGTTCCCTTGGTATCTCTAATTTCCTTGAAGAGATCTCTAGTCTTTCCCATTCTGTTGTTTTCCTCTATTTCTTTGCATTGATCAATGAGGAAGGCTTTCTTGTATCTTCTTGCTATTCTTTGGAACTCTGCATTCAGATGCTTATATCTTTCCTTTTCTCCTTTGCTTTTTGCTTCTCTTCTTTTCACAGCTATTTGTAAGGCCTCCCCAGACAGCCATTTTGCTTTTTTGCATTTCTTTTCCGTGGGGATGGTCTTGATCCCTGTCTCCTGTACAATGTCATGAACCTCACTCCATAGTTCATCAGGCACTCTATCTATCAGATCTAGTCCCTTAAATCTATTTGTCATTTCCACTGTATAATCATAAGGGATTTGATTTAGGTCATACCTGTATGATCTAGTGGTTTTCCCTACTTTCTTCAATTTCAGACTGAATTTGGTAATAAGGAGTTCATGATCTGAGCCACAGTCAGATCTTGATCTTATTTTTGTTGACTGTATAGAGCTTCTCCATCTTTGGCTGCAAAGAACATAATCCATCTGATTTCGGTGTTGACCATCTGGTGATATCCATATGTAGAGTCTTCTCTTGTGTTGTTGGAAGAGGGTGTTTGCTATGACCAGTGCATTTTCTTGGCAAAACTGTATTAGTCTTTTCCCTGCTTCATTCCATATTCCAAGGCCAAATTTGCCTGTTACTCCAGGTGTTTCTTGACTTCCTACTTTTGCATTCCAGTCCCCTATAATGAAAAGGAAATCTTTTTGGGTGTTAGTTCTAAAAGGTCTTGTAGGTCTTCATAGAACTGTTCCACTTCAGCTTCTTCAGCATTACTAGTTGGGGCGTAGACTTGGATTACTGTGATATTGAATGGCTTGCCTTGGAAACGAACAGAGATCATTCTGTCGTTTTTGAGATTGCATCCAAGTACTGCATAATGGACTGTTTTGTTGACCATGATGGCTCCTCCATTTCTTCTGAGGGATTCCTGTCCACAGTAGTAGATATAATGGTCATCTGAGTTAAATTACCCATTCCCATCCATTTGAGTTCGCTGATTTCTAGAATGTTGATATTTGCTCTTGCCATCTCTTGTTTGACTACTTCCAATTTGCCTTGATTCATGGACTTGACATTCCAGGTTCTTATGCAATATGCTCTTTACAGCATTGCATCTTGCTCTTTCACCAGTCACATCCACAGCTGGGTAATGTTTTTGCTTTGGCTCCATCTCTTCATTATTTCTGGAGTTATTTCTCCACTGATCTCCAGTAACATTTTGGGCACCTACTGACCTGGGGAGTTCCTCTTTCAGTATCCTATCATTTTGCTTTTTCATACTGTTCATGGGGTCTCAAGGCAAGAATACTGAAGTGGTTTGCCATTCCCTTCTCCAGTGGACCACATTCTGTCAGATCTCTCCACCATGACCAGCTGTCTTGGGTTGCCCCACGGGCATGGCTTAGTTTCATTGAGTTAGACAAGGCTGTGGTCCTAGTGTGAAACTTAGCTAAGCTTCTATAGGTCAAGGTCACTCAACGTATGCACACTTTGTTTTAGAACATCAAATATACTTGATTCCAGTTACACATGAACTTACTGATGGACTGTTAACTTGAAATACTTCCTAGTGGTAATCAGTTTACTTGTGCTGCCATCTTTACTATTCACTAACTTGCTGAGACCAACCTTCTTTCTTAGATCTTGGTCCCTAGCTTTATCCTTTTCATTTATATGTGTTTCATTCCTGATAAGTATAAAGGAAACCAAAGACTCTCAGCATAGTTGTAAAACAAGAAAAGCCTTATTTGTAAAGAAGCCATGCAGACATATTTTTCAGAATGTAAAATGTTAATTTAGAGGCTGCAGCTTCACTACCTGCACTAAACATGTATAGAGAAGCCAGGGACTTTTAAACATATTTTAAATGATTTATCTTCTATATTGAGTTGGGTTCCCTAGAAGCAGATTGAAATGAGTATTTGTGTGCCTGAAAGAGATTTGCTCAGGAGCGATATTCAGCAACACCTCTATCGGAGAAGGCAATGGGACCCCACTCCGGTACTCTTGGCTGGAATATCCCATGGACGGAGGGGCCTGGTGGGCTGCAGTCCATGGGGTCGCTAGGAGTCAGACACGACTGAGTGACTTCACTTTCACTTTTCACTTTCATGCATTGGAGAAGGAAATGGCAACCCACTCCAGTGTTCTTGCCTGGAGAATCCCAGGGATGGGGGAGCCTGGTGGGCTGCCGTCTGTGGGGTCACAGAGAGTCAGACATGACTGAAGCAACTTAGCAGCAGCAGCAGCTATGGGAATTAGTAGCACTAGATAGGACAGAAGTAACAAAACAAGTTTTTGGTGTCAGGTAAAGTCCAGCCATGAGTTTGAGCAAGCTCAGGAAGTTGGCGATGGACAGGAAAGCCTGGCCTGCTGCAGTTCATGGGGTGCAAAGAGTTGGACAGGACTGAACAACTGAACTGAACTGAAGTCCAGCCTCCACCTATTTCTCAATGAACTCTGGAGCTTTCACTACAATACAGATTCTCTCCCAATACTGGTCAAGAGAGCAAAACCTGTAATCCCCACCAGTCTTTCTTTGAATATATTGTATACCTTCAAGGCAGCTCCCTGAGAAGTGATTTTAATTACCCAGGGGCAAAACTCAGAAGTTACTGGAGAATTTACAAGTGTGAGCTTTGAGCAACACTTGTGACTGTTGAGGGATGGGAGTATTGAACAGATGCAAAGGATTCCTATAGATGTAGTTAGGGGCCATCATCATATGTCACATCTTTATTCCCTTGAGAGCTCTCTTTTACATGAACTAATGCTTATCACAAATATCTATCTCATTGTTAATCATAATTTCTTAGATTATATAATATTTTATTGTTTAGAATGAATCATAAGATTCCGCAGGTACACATAATTTTAGAATAATGGTCTCTGACTTCTTATGTGGGCTTAAAAATTATATCTGGGAATCAAACATTTTCAAAGGAACAAACATGGAAATTATATTGTGCATTAAGGAGATATTAACAGAATGAAGGGACTACAAAAGACACTGGTTAACTGTTTGCCATAATAATTTACCTGCTTTTTCTTTTCTTCTTAGACTATTTCCAAGCCTATCTTTATTGTGACTGAGTTATGACCAATAGGACATGCATAGTGATGTAAATGACTACCAATACTGGCCTATAAAAATCCCTCATTCAGTCCTTCAGGTTTTATTACTCTGTGTGTGCTGGTTGGATGTCAATGTCTAAAGTGGCCTCATGGGACATGCATTCTAGATGCAGACCTTCCATCAATCTGAATTCCTGAATCACTAAGAGCTCATACCTCCTCCCTTGCCTTTAGCTGAATTTTAAATAAGCAAGGAATAGGCTTCAAAAATACAAAGTGGTAGAGATTTCAGGGTTTGCATAATACAGTGTTAGCTTACTTAACATGCATACCAAATTACACATTTTCAGCAATATATGGATTATAAAAATTGTTAAACATATTTGTGTATGACAATAAAACAATATTAAAATCCTTTCTAGTTTGCTATTGTTAGAAACATACTTTTATTTATCTTTAAGATAGTAAATAGCATTGCTTAATAACTTGAAGCTAAATCTTTAACTTTGCATATTCTACCCTGTCCTTAATATAATTATTGAAGATGAAGAAAATAAGGAGTAATTTTAGAAAATGTAGAATGGGAACATTTTATGGGTTTTAAGAGTTTTGATGGCAGTTGTAAAATTTCCCCAAAAGTTCTTTTTTTTAATTTACTTTGAGTTTCCTTATTTTTTTTTTGTAAAAATTGTTATAACAGAAAATGAACCTAGGCCACAATTGGTATTGGATCCATTTACTTTTCTACTCTGAGCTCACATAGCCAAGCTTCAAAACAACTTATCAGGGATAATCAAAAAATATCTATTCTTTCAGCTACAAATGTGATTATAGTAAACTCATCAGTTACTGAGGTGACATTTTACTGGAATGGTTAAAGGAAGCATGTATACTCAGACGTAATATTTTATGTTTCTGATATTCTTCCAAAGCAAATAATTTTCAAGAAGGTAAAGTTTCATAGGAATTTTCTTCCTGTGAAAAATAGGAAGATTGATTAGTAACTCAATAACATCCATTATCACAAGAGCTTGGTTTACTGGGGAGATTATCATCAATGAAGAGCAGATATAATTCAGACAGTCTTTGGGAAAGGGAAAACAAAGTGAAGCTCTAGGTTCAGTTTCTTTTTCTTTATATCCTAGGGATACATGTGTTGTTTGTGAATAAACGTCCTGCTGTGTCTGAATGGTGGAAATGAAAGAGTTCATCCATGGTGGAGGGTGAAACAATATCAGAAGTTATCACTGTAGACTGCAGCCAGGAGCAATCCTTTCTCAAAACAGGTTCAGAACTTAGATGAATTTGTAATGACATTGTCTTTAAGATATTTTATTTCTTGTAAGCCATGCTTACAAAACTGTTGTTTTTTTGGGAGGAGAGAGAGATTATATCTAACATGATAAAAGATGTGGTGCTATTACCTGGGTCATTGTGCTTTCAAAAAGAATATTATTTAAGGAATAATTTATCTCAGTCTTTCCTTCCTTTCCAGGCTACTATCTCCCAGGAACAAAATTGGGTTCATAATTATGCTCAAGCATTATTTTTGAAACTCAGGAAATTAAATGTATGTTTTATTTTCAAAGGTCAAAGCATGTATACCTAGCAATAAATATTTATTAAGCACCTATATAGTTAAAGCCATGTTAGAAGAAACATATAATTCTAAATGTGTTTAAGTTTATATCCCATATTTAGATATATGTGATTTGAACTATTTCTTCAAAGGCTGTTATAATAATTCTTCCTTCAATGGATACTGCTAAAGATCTAAATAATGTTTTTTTCTTTTTTGCCTTGAAAAGTAGTAATTGGCTTTCTTTATTGCTCATGCTAGTAAACTATGTGTGATTAATCTGTATATTTTTCTAGAGATCTAAAAACACAATTAGATACAGGGTTGAAGGTGAAAGTGTTTGACATCATTATTTGAGATTGTGTAAAATAAAATAGAAATTTACCTATAATTATTATTCATTCCATTGGTAAATGGGGCCCCACAGAGTCAGTTCAGTTCAGTTGCTCAGTCGTGGCTGACTCTTTGCGACCCCATGGACTGCATCACACCAGCCCTTCCTGTCCGTCACCACTACCAGAGCCTATTCAAACTCAAGTCCATTGAGTCAGTGATGTCATCCAACCATCTCATCCTGTGTCGTCTCTTTTCCTCCCACCTTCAATCTTTCCCAGCATCAGGAGCTTTTCAAATGAGTCAGTTCTAAAAGGTGGCCAAAGTATTGGAGTTTCAGCTTCAGCATCAGTCCTTCCAATGAATATTCAGGACTGTTTTCCTTTAGGATGGACTGGTTGGATTTCCCTGCAGTCCAATGGACTCTCAGGGGTCTTCTCCAACACCACAGTTCAAAAGCATCATTCTTCAGTGCTCAGTTTTCTTTATAGACCAACTCTCACATCCAAACATGACTACTGGAAAAACCATAGCTTTAACTAGATGGACCTTTGTTGGCAAAGTAATGTCTCTGCTTTTTAATTTGCTGTCTGGGAGGAAAAGGGGATGACAGAGGATGAGATGGCTTGATGGCATCACCAACTCGATGGAAATGAGTTTGAATGAACTCCGGGAGTTGGTGATGGGCAGGGAGGCCTGGTGTGCTGCGATTCATGGGGTCGCAAAGAGTTGGACACGACTGAGCGACTGAACTGAACTGAACTGAGGTTGGTCATAACTTTTCTTCCAAGGAGTAAGCATCTTTTAATTTCATGGCTGCAGTCACCATCTGCAGTGATTTTGGAGCCCAAAAAGTAAAGTCTGTCACTGTTTCCACTGTTTCCCCATCTATTTTCTATGAAATGATGGGCCTAGATCCCATGATCTTAGTTTTCTGAATGTTGAGCTTTAAGCCAACGTTTTCACTCTCCTCTTTCACTTTCATCAGGAGGCTCTTTACTTCCTCGCTTTCTGCCATAAGGGTGGTTTCATCTAAGTATCTGAGACTATTGATATTTCTCCTGGCAATCTTGATTCTAGTTTGTGCTTCTTCCAGTCCAGCATTTCTCATGATGTACTCTGCATATAAGTTAAATAAACAGGGTGACAATATACAGCCTTGACATATTCCTTTCCCAAAATACCTTAGCAAATTGCTAAACTGAGACTAAAAACTCCTAGATTGCCATTCAAGTTCAAACTGCATCTGTTCTCTTAAGTAAAATAACATTCTTTCCAATCACATACAGAGATATTAGATATTACTTGTGTTCTTTCAGAGGGAGCCATGATAAATGGTGTGGTTTAGATACTATCTGAAGATTTGATCCTGGCTAACTGAACAATTTCAAGGAGAGTCATGGAGATTCATTTGTTCTCTTAAACACAAAGATTTACTTAAGTAGAATTTGGATTTGCTGAAGTTAGTTAAAATGTGGAGGGAGCTTTGGGCATTTAGAGTTGATGGAAAAACTTATGTATATTTAGTCCATAGTACTTGCCCAGCTTTGGACTAGATACTCCATGTACAGTATTTTATTGAGTTTTCCTAAGAGCCTTGTAAATTAGACATTATTTTCCCTATTGCACAGCCAGTGGTCTTCTAGAGTTACAGAGAGGAATGCAGAGATAAGAATTCCAATGGAGGGACTTTGCTGGCAGTCTAGCAGTTAAGACTCTGGGCTTCCACTGCAGGAGGCCTAAGTTTGTCCCTGGTAGGGGAACTAAGATGCCACATACCCCACAGCCAGAATACAACTACACAAAATTTTTTTAAAAAGAATTCCAGAGGGCTATTTTACTTAAGATCATTTTTGCCTCCTTACCTAGTGCCTTCTAAGAGTCTTACTCTGCACCCTTGCTTGGAGATAAAACACATTTCTCTTTGGGTACTCCTAAGCTCTTCATCCCTCAACTTTTCTTGCCTTGTATAAGATACTGAAGTGAGAGAGGGGAAAACCATCTAGGGTAAATAACTGTGAAAACATTGATACAAGTTAAAGCCTGAAGAGCTATCAGCCACTGAGGAGAACTCGAAATCTTATAACCAAGAAACAAATGTATTTGTGGGCTGAATTTCTAGGTAGTTTCCCCCTTAGGTCGGCAAGCCAGGTTAGCAGGAAAGGTTGCTAACTCACTGATGAGCGAATTCCCAGACCCATGTCTCAGAA